>NW_005178485.1:348407-412374 GCF_000350225.1 Chondrus crispus | reverse complement strand
AACGTACTGCGTCCGAGACTTAGTCCCGTTCCCCGTCTCTAGCAAGAAGGGAAGGCCTCAACGAGGAGGTAGTTGAAATAGGGGTAAGCCGAAGGAGCCGACTGTTGTCAAGAAAATTCTAAGGCGAGACAAGGATCGTCCGATGGATCAAATTCGTAGGCCCTGGTACAGGATTGAGCGACAAGAATGTCCTGACAAGATCTTGGTCCTCGCGCGAAAAAACTACAAAGTTTACGCGGATATTGGGCCAACGGTCGGATTGATGAGTCGAGTGTTGTCCGTGTTGGACACAGGTGCCGGACCAAATTTGGTTCGAAGGTCGGAACTTCCGGCAGGAATGGAAATGTTGGTGTCCTACGGACCGACCCAAGACATTGGCGACGCGAACAATAGGCCACTCCGGACTCTCAGTACAATTAGAATGCCTGTGAGGCTTGGAAGATTTGTGGCTGCAGCCGAGTTTATTGTATGCGAAAAACTACCAGTCCCGCTAATTCTAGGCGCGGACTACTGGGACCGGTTTGTGGAAGCAATTTATCCAAGGATGAAAACGGCTGAGTTGGCGGATTTCTCGGAGGTTCCGATAGTTAGGCGGTTCTCGACGAGAAAAGGGAAGAAGAATCTGGTCCCGGGAGAGGACGAGAATGATGGAAAGGGGGAGCGAATTTCGCCTAAGGTAAAAGTGGCAAGAGCCACGACTGTCGAGCCAGGGACGCAACGCGTCGTGGAATGCACCTCGAAGAGGGCGGGCTTGATTGTGGTTCAGCCGTACTGTAGTGCAATGCGCCTGTTAGGCAGAGACCAAGGTCCGACGGTCCAACACAAACAACAGCAACAAAAACAACAACTGCCAACGGCACAGCGCTACGGAGTGTTCGAAGCTCCCTGTCCTCTTTAAGCGGGTTTGCGGCCCGCAGTTGCTCGGATCCCTGATAGGGGGGGCAAAGAGAAGGGCCCAGCCCGGGATCGGTAAATGGTGGTAGAGACTTGTAAAGGCAACCGCTCGACGAGTTCGGAGGGGTGTTTAGGTAAACCTGGTCCGATGGGTCGTAAATCCAATGCTCGAAGAGCGCCTTGTACACCTTATACCCTTGATAAGGTCTTCGACGGGGACGTCGCAACGTAGCCCGTCGGGAAAGAAGAAAACGTAGCAGCGCTACACCGTCGTACTGCCCGATGGCAAAGTACCAACAATGGATCGGTGGCAACCAGATTCCGATGGAACCAACACTGAGAAAAGCACAACTGGTGCACCAACACAGAAGCCCGATGGCAAATGACGTCACGTTGCGGATCGCAATCCTACAAGGTGGGACCAACTCAAGATTAAAGGAAATTAGGATAGGGAAATAAAGGGAAAAGGAATGGGACCCCCGAACGCTGAAGGATGCCGTAGGCTTAGGTAAAAGGGAGCGTCTTGGTAGAGACGGACTTCGACCAAGGCGACATTCGATTCCGGCAACTCGGGTTACCTTTACTGACTTGGTCGTCAGAGGGCGAAGGTATATATCGCCCCGCCGGAGCCACTACAGTAGCTCTCGGCGCTACATCCTAGATCTAATCTAATGTTAAATAACTAATATGCAACTAATTAAAATTAATAATTAAAATAATAAAGTGAAATGATTTCCACTTTTTCTTGTCATACCCCATCATTTTCATTTCTTTCCACTCCCCTTTTCAGGTGCGTATTGCACTACACGTACTCGTCGTTGTACGAAAGGCACGGGTTGACGTGCACGAATGGTGTCGTTCAGGTCGAGCCTGACAGGCCATTTCGTTTACTCGTTGCGAATTTTAGGACGTATCCTGTCAGGGTGCAAAAAGGCCAAGTGGTGGCAGAATTATTACCGCACCCGAGGGCCGTGCTCGAGAGTGAAACCACCATTGGTGAAGTTCTCGGAATTCAAGAAAGGAAGAAGGAAATTTTTCCTAATTCTACCAAGACGCCTAAGGGCGAGACAAGATGCGAACCGTCGGATCAAGCGCGCGAGGACCAGCCAGAAGAACGGTCAAGTGGGCTCTCTGCGACGGCATCGTTGAAGCCGGAGCAGCGGATTGAGCCCCCATCGCCGGACGTGGAGGACCTCGACCTGAGCCACGTGCGGGAACGGCTGCGCGAGCGGTTCCGACGGATGTTGAAGAAATACCCTAAGATGTGGGGTGGGACCCTTGGTGAAATCAATACCACGGTCCATCAGATCGAGCTGGTCCCGGAGACCAGGCCCATCGCACAAGCTCCCTACCGAGCCGGTCCAAGGGCTCGGGAGGTCGAGGACGCAGAAGTACAGGAGATGTTAGAAGCAGGACTCATCGAACCGGCGCAGTCAGAATGGGCGTGGCCCGTTTTATTAGTGCCCAAGCCGGACGGATCGATGCGCTTTTGCGTAGACTACCGCAGGTTGAACGCCGTAACGGTGAAGGACACGTACCCTTTACCGCGCATGGATGAGTGTCTGGACTCGCTTTGTGACACCAAGGTTTTCTCCGCGTTGGACGCGATTTCGGGGTATTGGCAGATGCCTATTCCTGAAGCGGACGGCGACAAGACAGCTTTTTCGTGTCACTCAGGTCTCTACCGTTTTTCAAGAATGCCCTTCGGGCTTACCAACGCGCCAGCGACGTTTCAGAGAGCCATGGACATACTGCTCTCTCCGTTCCGATGGAAGTCGTGTCTGGTGTATTTGGATGATATCATCATCTTCAGCAAGTCTTGGCAAGAACACATTGTTCATGTTGATGAAATACTGTCTGTATTAGAGAAGGCGGTGCAAAGCTCAAGCTTCGCAAGTGTGAATTTTTCGTCGAAAAGATCAAGTAAATGGGCCATGTCGTTCGGCCAGGTACATTAGAGGTTGATGCAGCTTGCATCGCAGCGTTGGAACAATTGAGGTACCCTCAAACGCAGACCCAGCTCAGAAGCTTCTTGGGACTTTGTAATGTGTACCGTCGGTTTTTCCCACATTACGCGAAAATCGCGCATCCGTTCAATCAACTACTGAAGAAGGGACAACCGGTCCAATTGCAAGGATTCGACGAACCATGCGAAAAATCTTTTCATAAGGTCAAAGACGCTGTTTTGGCGCCACCGGTGTTGGCGCTGCCGAAGAAGGACCTACCCTACTCGGTAGATACCGATGCAAGCGACTATCAAATCGGCGCTGCATTGTTTCAAACGCATCGGGATGCGCAACGTAAACCCATTGGGTTCTTTTCAAGAACGTTAGCCGCAGCCGAAAGAAACTATTCTGTATCAGAAAAAGAATGTCTAGCGGTAATTTGGGCCGTACAGACTTTAAGACCATATCTATATGGCGAGCACATACATATATGTGCATACCAACCGTGCCTCATTGAGGTGGTTGATGAACGTAACCGACCCCAGCGGGAGATTAATCCGCTGGAGGCTCCGCCTCTCGGAATTTGATTTCGAAATCAAGTACAAGAAGGGCAAGGCGAATAGTCAAGCTGATGCCCTGTCAAGATTACGGATCGCAGGAGAAACCGTCGACGAAATCGACGACGAAATCCTATGCTTTATGGCCGAACCGGCCGAGGGTACAGTGGAGGACGAGGACAGTTTTGACGCGTTAGACGACATCCTCGCTCTTGAGAGGGGGGCGCCGCTGATTGCCTCGATCACTGCCAAGCTGTCACTCCGGAGGAGCTCATTCGCGAGCAAGCCGTCGACCCTTTCTGCAACCGCATCAAGGAAGAAATGGACGCCGGAAAGGTGAGAACGTACGGCATGGAGACCGAGGAACTCGAAGGAACTCTATGCCATACCGCAGCGGAGTTTGTACAAGTGGTGATACCACAATCGTTAAGGGACCGCGTCATAGGGTTGAGCCACTACGCAAAATTGGCAGGCCACCGGGGAGGCAGGAAACTTTACAAGACATTGAGAAGATATTTTTATTGGCCTACAATGGCCCTAGACTGCTATGCAGTCGCGAAGAATTGCGCCGCATGTGCGTGGGAAAGGGTGAAGTTAAGAAAAAACACGAAGGAAATGAAGCTGTTCACGCCTAAAGCTCCGCTGGAGTTTGTCGCCATCGACATCCTCGGCGATCTAATTACAACTAAACGAGGAAATCGGTATATTCTCGTGATCAGTGATCGATACTCGAAACTGGTACGAACCGTACCGTTGAAGAAGATATCAGCTGCGCACATCGCACAAGTCTTCGTTCACCATTGGGTATTCGTGTACGGACCGCCGGTCAAGCTGCTGTCCGACAATGGAACACAGTTCACGGCCCGGTTCTTTCAGAATGTCTGCCGAATTCTTGGCATACGCAATGTGTTCACGACTACGTACCACCCGCAAGCCCACTGCCAAGTTGAGAGGTTTAACCGCACGCTGACTTCCGCGTTGCGAAAATATGTTGGAGAGCATGCCAAGGACTGGGACTTATTTAGCGACGCTGTGACGTTCGCATACAACACGCAAGTTCATGGAACTACGAACATCGCGCCCTTCGAGCTGGTGTTAGCTCGGGCGCCGAGAAGCATTGCGTCACAAACACAGCCAAGTTTGGAAGGATTTAGCTCGAATCGAGCGTACTACCTGAAATTGCAGTCGTGGTTGAAGAGCTTGATGAGAAGTGCGGATAAGAGTCTGCGCAAGGAACAGGCACGGTACAAGCGGAATTTCGATTCAAGACTTCGCAGGCCGAAGTACGACATCCCTGTGGGATCCTACGTATTCCTTCGGAAAGAGCAAGGCACGGCCACCGAGCCAAAACACAAGCTTGCTCAAGTCGCTACGGGACCCTACGCAGTGAAGAGGTCTGATCAAGGTACAGTCGTGATCGCCATCGGCGACCAAGAAGAGCGCGTTTCGCGAGACCGGGTGGAACTAGCCCCGAGTATGATGGATCTCGCACCGGTCACCGGCTTAACACAAGCGCTACGGTTCCTTGATGGGACAAAGAGAGACGAAGGACGGAATGTTTTCGAGAATGGGGGTAGCCCCCATGTACACACGCCTCCGCGAGAGAACCCTAAAGATCTAGTTACCGAGTTACCGTTAGCGGATACTCCGCAAGACTCACGCGAGTCAAGAGACCCGGCAGAAGAGGACGAGTTGGAAGATCTGCAGAAAGGGGAAGGAATTGTCAATGAACACGAAGAAGGAGCTGGAGATCAGGAGTACATGGTCGACAAAATAGTCGACCACGGATATCGAGATGGGAAATTGATTCTCAAGGTAGAATGGTATGGCTACGCGAGCGAGGACGCCACATGGGAGCCAATTGAACAATTACCGCTTAGCGCAGTGGTGACGTATTTTCGGAGGAACAAACAACACCTCTCACAGCAGGCCCCATGCGCAAGACCAGGATGAGCCCCCAACGGAACGAATTAGTGAAAACGCGAAAAGAACACACGAGTCATAACCCAAAACCCTACATTTTTACTTTCTTAACTGTTCTGTTTTGTTTTTGTTTTATTTGTTTTGTGTTTATGTTCGTTTTCGTTAAACGCGACGCATCTCGGTTGGTGATCCCCGTGTGAGCGTGCGGCGCTCCCCGAGAGAGGACGATGGCCACGACAATACCAGTCACCGCGTCAATGAAGGACGAGAAGACCAGGCGAGGTGGAGAAAAATTCAGCGACGGCGACGCTTTTCTGAACGAAGAGGAAGAACCGACAGCCTTTGAGGCAGAGACTCTGGGTGGTTGATGGGCAAGGGACGAGGAACGCAGCTGACTGCCCATAGAAAAAAGAAATGATAAGTCAACGCTTTTGGTGACAATATGGTAGTGCTTGTTTAATTTACAACTTAGAGACCAAGTGCGGTCAGAAGGGCACAGCATGAAGAATGCCGTGAGAGATCGAGGCACTGGAAGGGCCTCGAAGGAGGAATATGATCGTGAGGACGAAAAGAGAGTTGATGAGGAAATCGTGAGACTCAGGGGACGACTTTGGAGAGACGATGATCCCTGGGATGGATTCTACCTAGGAAAAGATCAAGAGGGACGCTCATGTTCCGGAGAATGCGTCGGCAGCAAGGTGATAGATACTAGCAGCGAAACGCCCTCATGAAAACATACTGAAAGAGGGAAGGAAGCCGGATTGCTTCGCGGGCTACTCGAGGATCAGGGAAACTGTATGTTGGTGGAAATGTTTACCGCCGGTCGTTGGAGAGAGAAAGGATGAGGAGGCTACGCGTCATTCAGTTTTTTTTGTTGTGCGGTGGAACCTCCAGTTGGGAAGGAGGAGTTCTGTGAAACAGCGAGAGGAAACCAGGAAGGAGGAGATGGAGGACTCACGCCAGGGGACAGGGGCAATCGGAACCTCTGAAGGCGAAGCGTTATCGACGACAACATATATGAGGAAGGTTGCGCGCTTGAGTGCATCGCCCAGCCACTCGTCCTGGAGAATCAATGTTCTGTTGTTGTGCGTTCGAAAATCTGAGAAGAGAGAGAGAAGAGAGCTGTACAGTGTTGGGGTTTCGGGGAGAGATGGGAAATGGCTGAGAGACGGAGAGCCTCATTGACTTGGTGCCGAGACATGGAAAATCACTGTAGTCTCAGTCTGAATCAATATACCCCCTTGGGTACGCTCGCGCGCGGTATCGCGTGCACGTGAAGCGACGCTTGGATCAGTGATCCGCCCTCGTAAGGCGTGGATTGATCAAAAAATAAAAAAACGAAAATCCGCGGAAATCCGCTGGACAAGTGGCAAGAGTCGAAAAGTGAACATCGATCAGTCCACGAAATTTTATTCCAAAATATGGGTTGGTACAGTACTTGTTGGTCGCACGAGGAGTGGTTGTCCAGTGTTGCAGCCGAAGGCATAAGCGCCCAAGCCCGTCCGGCGGTACGGTTGATAAGCCGCACGAGAAGGGTCGAACCAAGAAAGAAATCACGACCCCGATCGCACCCTCGATTCTACCCCATCCAACATGCTCGACGAGAAAGAAGTTTCGTCCCGAACGGGCCGTTATCGGGCGGTCGCGGCAGAGAACACGCGCAACTTATGTTGATAAGAAGACACGAAAAGGGAACCCCCTGTGAAAAGTGGGGACGAGAAGCTCGCAGATAGGCGAAAACAGACGCCACCGCACCCTTCTAGGAGTGTGACTCGTGTCCAGCAGGACGGCCTCGTCACTCGATCGAGGTGGTCCCTCCTCTAAATTATAATACCATCACCAGCGGAGGACTTGTTTAGGCGAATTGCGCAGTACCAAGAGATATCGACGTCCACACCCACGTCATCATATTGCCGACGAAACACTGACCTGTTCGCTACAATATGCTCCAGTCTTTTCTTTTCCGTGGTTTTTGTTTTGTTTGCATTCTTTTGTTTTTTACGAGAACCGAACGCCGCTCGGCGACGCAGCGTTCAAGAGAAATCCCGGTTGAAGAGAATCGCGGCAAGAAGAGATAAGAGGACGGATCGAGACCGTGCCGCGCAAAGCGCGAAGGAGCGACTTCTCTACTTCGAAACTCAAGAGAGCCCGGCCCAAGTCGTGGCGGAGGGCAATGGAGAGGCGTCCATCGGACAGTAGAAGAGATGTGCAGAGACCTCCCATGAATGGGAAAACGATAAAGCCACTCTTGTCGGGTTTGCGTGGCCCTGTCGGGGTATGGCGAGAACGATGACTCACACGAACTGCGGGCATGTAAAAGTCTCGCAGGATGACCTCCGAGGAAGTTTACAGATAAGCAAAATGGATCGGCAAGAGATCCCTATATTACGCCCGACACCTGTGGGAACACGTGAAACCGACCTTAATCTCAGAAATACGTCGAAGGACGATAGAAAGACAAGCAGGAAGGGTCTACTGTGCAAACCAACCGGCTTTGTTACGACGCCGTCACCCCATTATTAACAAAAAATAACAAGAGGGGCGTCGATCGACATCCCACGCCACGTACCTTAATTAATTTAATTCCCTCCCCACCATGGGACCGGAGACATTAGTTTTGGAACCTCTACGGCGACGGTTTCAAGATACGACAGAGGCCACCGAGGCTTACAATGGGAGACCACTGCCTTGATGAGTGTACCTACGACGACTAGGCGAAAATGTGATAAAGGGGGGGCAGGCAATTTTTGGCCTTTGATGACGACGCATACAGACCGTCTAGCATGAGGGGAGAGGAGAATTGTTATCCAGGTTGGCGAGAATCTTACGCTGCCGACGACGACAAGAAATTATTCTTGAGGATGACCGTTCGTCAGTAAGAACGACGTCCAAACTCATCGAGAGACGCCGTGTTGAATTGCTTGACGACACGAGCTCGATGGTACCAAGCTTGGATCAACATTAAGCAAGTATGACGGACCACGCGTCGCTAACCTCGTCATCACCAGGCGTAGATTCTCGACACGCGCAGTATCGGTTGAAGAAGGCATCCATGAAGGGTTAACGGAGGTGCGCCGTCCCCTCCTTTCCAGTATACCGTAAGATTGACTTCGAGTCAACCGGAGAGCTATTCGCGCTGGGGACGCTATGTGGCAAAGCCTTTTCTCAAACAGGCGGGTTCCTAAATGGGAGAAGATGGCGCATGCACAAGGATGGTTCAGTCTATACTACGAGGCCCACGAACCTCCTGGAGGTGATCAGAACACCCCGTGCCAGGTGAACGTCTACAGTACGAGGTCGTTGTTTCGAATCGGAATTAGATGAGTGCGTGGACATAGCACAGGTGTCAAATGTGACACGCGTGTGGGGGGATGTTCCACATGAGTGAAGGGTGTGAAGGGGGACCCTGGTGCATTGATGGGTTCCATTAATCACCCAACTCGCATTCTCGGACTAACCCGATCGTCAGATCGTGATCCACCTTCGTTCTCCCACCATGCCAACCTCACAAAAGACCGAAAGTAGTCGGTACACAGTGAGTAGGACCTGCGTAGAAAAAAAGGGGGGGAACAAAGAGTTGGAGAGGGAGTGGATATGAGGAGATGCGACGGCAGAAGCGGGGCGCTTACAAAAAGAGGAGGAAGACGGAAACAAGGAGACTCGGCTTGACGAGAAAGCAAAGAACAAGAGAAGGTATAAGGGTGCAACCGTGATTATGACGGGGTGGGCACCAATGAGAAAAAGAGGAAGAAACGAAGGGACGAAGGAGCACGCAGGAAAATTCAATTTACGGATCAAAGGCGACATGACGATGTCGCTAATTCAGCGTCACGCAGGCAGGATAGAGATGCGAAAAGCAATCACGGGAGAACTGTCGCGCCCGACGGCTCAGACGGAAGGGTTGCCAAAGGATTTGTCCTTTGGAAGTGATGACACGAGGCGAGCCAAAACTCGCAAGTCGTCAATCGAGGCTCCTTGCAGAGCCTCTTCCTCAACACCGTGAGCGCGAAGCAAGGCACAGTATACGCTCGTGACGTCGTGGGTATTTTTGGGAATTGTTGGAGACGGCGGGGAAGATATCACTTCCCTTACCGACAATGTTTCGGTGTGGCCTGCCGAGGGGATTTCGACAGCTGAAGGTGCCTTTGACGAGGACGAAGAGGCTAGGGCTGCGCGCGGGGAAGCAGGGACAGCCGATCGAGGAGGAATTGGAGAGGAAGGACGGGAGCATACGTGTAATGTCGGGAACCGGTGTTTGGTTTCCGAATCGGCGGCTTGTTTGAGGTTCCCACGCTGAGCAGAGGGTCGATGACCAGGGGTTGAACCACACGAAGTCGCCCGCGGCTGGGTGGTTTCGACCAGGGGAGAAAGAGGGACGTTGGCGATTGAAAGATCAAGAGGAGTTTTCCGGAGGGACACAGTCCCAGTCCACGCTCTCGATCGTATCAAGGAGGGAGCGTATTTCGCGATTGAAATCAGAGCCACCCAGAGGGACAGAGAAGTCCAATAGGCGCATTTGTGCTATCAGCTTCGCGGTGAGGTGCCACAGGCGCCAGCAATCGTAGGTCTCCCACAAGAGGGTCGCAGCTACTTTGATGCACCACTCTGTGAGGAAGACCACCCATAACCCGAGTTGCAGATCCCGCAGGTAGCTGCCATAGTACGAGAGTATGGGTCCTATTTCAGCCCAAAAGCCTTGACTCACCTCGTACTGGCTCCACTATGAGGGGATGCGCTGGTAACGGCTTGCATAATGCTGACGGGAAATCTCGCGCGCCTCTACCATTTGGTAGCCGATGAAGTACCCCGTATCAGACCGAATACGCCGTTCGAAGCGCACTGTGTTCTGAAAGAAGAAAATACGCCCGCGTTTTAAATGACGGAAATTCGAAGGGATAATGGGTTCGGTCCAGAAGATGGCGTCAGATGTGACAGTATGTCGGTTTCGCCACAGGCGATCCGCCTCGGCGGCAGGGTCACCAAAGGTGACATCAATGAGATTGTCCAAGTAGAGGCGTTCGCCCTCTGTACGACAACGCCAAGTGTTGCAACCGTATGACGAGGGTATGAGGGTGTCGGAAATGGGGATGGCAAGCCGAGCGAATACGGCCTCCATAAATCGCAGAGAGAGATTGGGACGGCCCCGTGGGGGAGGATGACGTAGGATGGAAGTCGGAATTGCTATACGGGTCCGCCAGTCAAAGGAGCGGATAGCAAGCACGGGGAGATTACCGGGAAGCATGCCCGCGTCGTCGGCGAATTGGTGTTCAATTTTGGAAACGTCACGAATACCCACGGAGGAGAACCACTGGGCAGAGGCAAATAATGAAGGATGTTCGTGCATGATTTTGTCCTGTAGCTCTTCGAGCGAGGGGTAGTGGCGGGCTACCCAAGAGGGATGATAACCTGGATGAAAGGCCGGGTCGGAGACGTCCGAATCAGGGGGACGTCGGGGTATAGGAGGGAGGCCAACGGAAGCGCGAGACTTTTTCGCGAAGCCAACACCGGTGCGTCGACGGGCAGTATTTTTGCCCGCAAGCTCAAGAGGTGGAGGACACGTGAGATTCGTCTTGTCCTTGCTCATGCGGAGACCGTCGGTCAGAAATGGAGATGAAAGGGGTCGAGAAGAGAAAAAGGAGTTGGAGATCAAGGAGTGTAGCCGATGTGCAAGGACGCTCAGAAGGGGGATATGTAGTGCAATACGCACCTGAAAAGAGAGGTGAAAAGAGGTGAAAAAGGAAAAAATTGGATATTGTAGTCCGGGTTTGGGGGACACAGGTGTGCGACGAAGCGCACGATTTTTTAATTATTTAATTTCTTTACTAATTAGATCTAGAATCTAGATCCGGGAGCTACTGTACTCGCCCCGGCGGGGCTCTATATAACTTAGCCCTTTGACCGACCAAGTCAATAAAGACAACCCGAGTTGCCAGAGTTTGATATCGCCTTGGTCGAAGTCCGTCTTTAACAAGACATTCCCTTCTACTCTAGCCTACGGTATCCTTTGCGCTCGGGGGTCCCCTTTTTCCTTATCAATTTTCCTTTACTTCCCTATCCTAATTTCCTTTAATCTTGAGTTGGTCCCACCTTGTAGGATTGCGATCCGCAACGTGACGTCATTAGCCATCGGGGTTCTGTGTTGGTGCACCAGTGGTGCTTTCCTCAGCGTTGGTTCCATCGGAATCTGGTTGCGACCGATCCGGTGTTGGTACTTTGCCATCGGGCAGTACGACGGTGTAGCGCTGCTACGTTTTCTTCTTTCCCGACGGGCTACGTTGCGACGTCCCCGTCGAAGACCTTATCAAGGGTATAAGGTGTACAAGGCGCTCTACGAGCATTGGATTTACGACCCATCGAACCAGGTTTACCTAAACACCCCTCCGAACTCGTCGAGCGGTTGCCTTTACAAGTCTCTACCACCATTTACCGATCCCGGGCTGGGCCCTTCTCTTTGCCCCCCCTATCAGGGATCCGAGCAACTGCGGGCCGCAAACCCGCTTAAAGAGGACAGGGAGCTTCGAACACTCCGTAGCGCTGTGCCGTTGGCAGTTGTTGTTTTTGTTGTTGTTGTTTGTGTTGGACCGTCGGACCTTGGTCTCTGCCTGACAGGCGCATTACACTACAGCGACTCCTCGGCGCCCGACTGTCAGCGTCACCAATCCGTCCGAGACTTTGCGCCTTTTGGCCGAAGTCGCCGCAGAGCGAGAGCAAGATTTACAGCCAAGCATGTCGATCCTTTGGCTTTTGATGAGGATGAAATGGGGTCAGAAAGCCCAATAATGGAGTCCTTTGTCAACAGTGGTGGCCCCCAGTCAGTGCGTGCCGTGACAAACTTCAGTTTAGTCGAGTTATACGACATTTATGTCGGCTTACAAGATCAAATATAAAAAACTACAACTGTGGCCGAAGAAAGCGATCGAAGTATGCTGCTAAGGATGTATTTTCATGTCGCTTTCCGTGTGCAAGCACTCTGGAAAATTGGATTTTTGGGGAAAGCTGTTTAACATAAAGGGCCCTACGTTTGAGCGTCTTGTTACTAGTTTTCTGGAGATGCTGGCCGCCTAGGCATACGATGTCTACGTTGATGGGGCTGCAGAACAATTCACGATGACAGAAGCTTTCGTGAAAAGGCCACTTTGAAAACATACGGCATGGCGCGTTGCGCTACCGACGTAACTTTTCAACAAACCAACCGTCGTCGCGTTAAAATTCAGGAAAGTAAAGCCTATTTTAGTGGAAAACATAAGTTGTGTGGTTTCAAAACGGAGGTTTCTGTCCTGGCTAATAGATTGGCAGTGGGTTGCTCAAGGCACTACACGGGTTTGACCGCAGACATAGATATTTTCTATCCGAATTTGGCGTGGCACAAGACTCCATCGCGCAAATCAGTTGATGAACGTAGTATTCCTGATGTGGGCTCTGCGGCGGACAAGTACCCTCGGTACTGGGCGGTTTTGATGGAAAAAGGTTACCAAGGGGCCGCAGAGAGAATGAAAGCCATCACACCTGTCAAAAAGTCTCGGGGGAGCGAGTTGAGTCGACACGACGAGGATACAAACAGAAAAATTGCAAGAGACAGAATTATTGCGGAAAATTATTTCGGCAGACAGTCCACGCTTTAGATGGTTGTTTCTAATAAGTTTCGTTGGTCTGAAGGAAATTATGATCCTATTTTTCTGTTAACGTTGGCCATGACGAATGGGCACATTCTGAAACACCCTTTACGTGCGGATGACGGCGATCTTTATCGCCAGTTTTTGAACCGAAGAGCTGAGATTGTCGAAACTACTGTAGAGAAAAGAAAGCGTACGAAGGAGCGCTATAGGGCCCGTCGCAGAGCGCGCCTAACTCAACAACTGGCCACAAGATCCATAATTGGGAGAGAGCTAGGGGCAGGGGTAGTGGAGGCTTCAAGTTTTGACGATTAGATAGTGTGCAATTGCGCAATATTTGTAGAAGTCAGCAGATAGACGTAGATATGTCGCAACATGCCAATACTGTAGGGGGGTTGCTGCGCAGTTACAGAGGTATTGCGCAACTATCAGTAAACAATCAAGCGGACTGTGTGGTTACGCATTCACAGCTCAGAAAACGGCATTTTCCCGTATTACGGAGATGCTTAATAACTGCTGTCAAGACCTATTCAGAAGGGTACTGTATAGCACTGCTTCCTGTGCACCGGACACCCTAATTCCCGCATCTCCCTGCCAGTTGTAAGCTTAAAATCTGCAGGATGAGTAAGTGAGTTAGTGTATGCCCCCACCATATCCTGCGATAAAGAGAAAGAGTGCAGATGTCTTTCCATTTGGACCTACTGCAGTGAATCGCGTGTCCTCAAATGAGGCTATTCTTTTTGCAAAAAAAAATGGGACTTTATGAAGTCAGTTGGGAAGCCATTTCTGTAACGTTCATGCTCTCGGCAATAACATTTTGCAAAGAATTGGGATAACAGTTTTGAATGCACAGACAGACTAAAAATCTAATAAAGTTTCAATCTTCGGCTGATATTTAAACAGGCCTTGCAACGTGTCTTATGTCACTCTCACATTCGTATACCAAATAATTCAGGGAGAGGCAAGAAATATTAATTCATGTCAAACGCCAGGAGAGTTTTCATAAAATTAATGGAGAGCTTTACGCTGCAACAAAAGTATAAGTAGAGGAGTAGTATAATGTTAGCAGAAAGAAAAAAGGACATCAGTTCCATCAGCTCGAAGTTCAGTTCCGTCCGACCAGTTCCCGCTACCGGCCTTTGGCTTTCGAAGCTATTAACACATAACGTTTTGCGGCTGGTCAAAAAGGATTCTTTTAGGCATTCTAAAAATGGCTGGAAAAGGCGTGTAGATCTCACTAAACTCCACTCTTCCGGCACGCAAAAGCCAACTTCGGTGGCGAAAATATCTTTTTGTTGAGCAAGCACAAGTCGAGAAAAAAAGTTGAAAAGTGACCTCATACAGTATGAGGTCACTTGTCGTCTATTGTCTATCCGACCATGCGTTATCAAAACAAACATAATTGCGAATTTTATTTGTTTTTAACTTTAATGGCCACGGTTTCAATTCTTTGGCAGGTTGACTCGTTTTAAAATTTATGTTAAGATAAAACCGAATACAAAACACTTTACGGAATGCCGCTATAGTACTATTGTAAAATTAGCCATAAGAAATGCTTAATGTATTCTGACTTTTTCTTTGATTCACGTTTATTTGCATCAACGAGTTGGTTTTCACTAGAATCGACGAGATATTGCTTTACCAGTGGTAATGGCCTTCTAGTTTCAAAAAACAAAAGTGGAATCGTGAGGTTGGTTGTCTAGAAAAAATAAAATACCTTCTGTCTTCATATGAGGACTAACGGTCCGATAGACACTAGACACTGGGGTCTGTCCTAACATGAGAACAGTGTTGGTTTTGTGAGAGAACGTTCCTGGTTGCAAAAAGAGATACATTAATCTTGTCCGTAAAATAATGCGTTGTTTTTTTCCATTTACCCACAAAGTCACTGGACGGTAAGTAAACCCGAGATTGAAGAAGTCCACCACAAGTTTTGCAAACTGACCTCTCGCAAATACCTGCCCGCAACAAACGCAAGTCTGGTACAACGTTGTGCCGCCCGACAGATCATGTGCAGCTGCGCGAATACTCGCTGAAGCGAATATTGTAGCTCACCAGAAGGATATAATGGTTCTCAGTCGAAAGGGCGATGTGTTTCGTCTTCTTGACAGGCTGACGGGGCCGTTTGGAGAGGACCGCTTTTTAGAAGCTTCTACTTGTCTATCTTTCGCGGTTGTTTCAGCGTCATATGTGGCAGATCTTGCGGTACTTTGATCCGTCGATGGACTCTGGGCAGATAAATTTAAGGGGCGGGGCGTCCAAAACGCAAACCGGTACGACCCGTGCAATCTGAGACTCGTTTGTGCTGATGAAAAAGCGGAAACCCCACTTCGTTTTCCTTCAGGACGGGTCGATCCGGCACTGCTGTGATCAGTCGGATGTGAAACTCGTGCAAAACTCACATGCCCCCAGTTTTCGGTATGCTGTGAGTTATGGCAACGCGTTGTCTGAAAATTTTGCGTTTAGAAAATCCGAGCAAACACGCCGCCAAAACACGCGTTTTCGTGATTTTACGGACAACCTTATTGAAATGCATATTTGGAAAGTGTTTATGGGCCCTGTTTTCTTGCGTACTTGTCCTCGGCAATTATATCATATAGAATGGAAAGGTAGCTGTTTCGAATTCATTGGAAGACTGGAACTATTTTGCATGTAAAATACCCGATTCTTATTCTTATTCTGATTCTTTGTTTTCGTTTCGAAGCTATGGTACATACAGCGTTTCAATGTGGGCAAAAAAGGCTTCTTTTCCAGTCCCCGCGTATACTAATTTCCGTGTCTGTCTGTCTGTGTGTTTGTGTATGTGTGTTCGTGCGCTCCCGCACGGGTTCTCATTGGCGCACGGGGGCGCTGCGGCGACAAGTGGCGGCCACGTGCGGGGCGGCCTGGCCGCAGGCCAGGCGGCCACGCGGACACGTGTAGAAAGCGGCGGGGCCATGATTTAAATTCATTTTTTACTACAGTGACAAGTGTACTGTGCGGACTGGGGGCGGCCTGACCGCAGGCCAGGCCGCCACTGGGACACGTGGCTACCACGGGCACCAATGCGGCACTACAGTAGTTTACGAATTTAAATTTAACACTACAGTAGAGTAAAAATAATAATACAGCCCCGATCCGCTTCGCGTTCGCTAGCGATCCCGGCGCACACCGTCTACGCGAAATCAGTAAGTTACTAACTGTCCTCTTTGATCCGGCCGGCTTGCCGCCCGCGGTATTAGAGCGCACGCGAACGCTTACTGACATTTGACGGTGTGTGGTTTTTTACGCAGTGTCTACGCAAGAAGAGAGAGAAGAACTACGCCGCGCGCGCCGCGCCGCGACCCCGATCCGCCTCTATTTCGGCGATTCCCCGCCAGCGACCACACGTGTCACAGTCCTACAACCAGCTCCTCCGCGCGCGCGCCCCACGTGTACACGTCCCCAGAATTGCGCGCGCGCACGCCCCACGTGTACCGCGCGCGCCGCTCCCACGTGTGCCACGGCTCCCACGCGCCCCTGCGCCAGCACCCGCACCACGTGTACCACGCGCTCCGGTCCCACGTGTTATACGTTTGCCCCCGCCTATCATTCCTACATTTCGTGGGCTACGTGTGCCACGTGCAATCGAGCGGCCGCGTGCGCGCGCGTTGCCAGCTGCACGTGTGCCACGTGCAATCGAGCGTCCGCGTGCGCGCGCGTTGCCAGCTGTCAGTGCTGTGTTGCGGAGTGTGCCCGTGTACACGTGTGACATCTGCAACTTTCATTGCACGCGCGCGGTACTGTGGGACGGGCATGCGCATACCGAGGGGCACGTGGCTCAAGTGATTCAAGCGGGCCGCACATTCCGCTGCGAGGTGTGTACGTGCACGGTGGCAAGTGCCCACGACTTTAGGCGACACCTGGCGCGCAAGAAGCACAAGAGGAAGCTCCAATCGATCACGGGATAGTACAAGACAATAAAGGCCCTACTGTTACTTCTTTTGCTAAGTGCTCTCGCGGACGACCTAGCTGGCTGACGTTGCGTTTAGACCTTTGAGGACTGCTTGCTACGACTCATAGCGATCTACAACGGACCCCTCGCACTTGCGTCAACCCTAGCTGCACTTGCTGAGATACCACTAGCGCGCTGGGCATAACACAAATGGCGGGACCAGCAGATGAAGACGTAGCAGAAGCAAGAAGGCAGCAAAGAAACGCGCGTACAAGGGCAAGGAGAGCGAAAGAGTCGGAATCTGAAGCTCAAGCACGTCGTGAGGCAGGTCGAGCTCGGGCGAGAATCCGGAGGGGACAACACACCGAATCTGAGGCTCAAGCGCGTCGCCAAACCGCCCGGGAACGTACTGCAGCACGAAGAGCAGCAGAGACTTCTGAACAGCGCGAAGAGCGTCTTCGTCGAAACAGGGAGAGGACCCGGGCGCGCAGAGCCGGTCAATCACGGACAGAGGGTCCCAGAGAGTCTCCAAAGCTCCGAGCAGCAACGGAACGTGCCAGAGCCTCGAATCGAGCATCTATGCAACGCACAAGACAGGCTGAGAGCACTCCTGACCGCATAACTCGATTGGAGGCCTCTCGTATCTCAATGCAACAGAGAAGAGCTGACGCGACAACCCCAGAGAGACATGAGCGTCAAGACTCAAACCGAAGATCCACAGAAGCAGCTAGAGCGGAAGAAAATACCCCCCTCCGAGATGCACGGCGCGAAGCGGATCGCAATGCGACACGAGGAGCTAGAGCCGAGGAAATTACTCCTGCTCGTGAGGCGCGGCGAGACCTTGAACGTCTATCCACCCAACGATCAAGGGATGCACAAGACACACCGACTCGGAATGCCCGGCAACGATCCGACGGCCAGGCTCGAACGGCTTCTCGGCAGCTCTTCCCCCCACTACCCGAATCCTCGCCTTCGTATTGCGATCTCGGCATGGTCCATATTGAGTGTTCGCACTGCAAAGCTCTGCATTTCGTCCAAGAACGCATCGTGAGCAGCTCTGCCGCAAGGCCCATGTTTTCCACATGCTGTGCGAAGGGGAAGCTGTCACTGCCCCTTCTCACCGACCCGCCAGCTCTTCTGCGCTCTCTTCTCATCGATGATACTCCAAGGGCCCGCCGCTTCCGTAAAAACATTCGAGCATACAATTCAGCGCTGTCTATGGCGTCCGTGGTCGCCAAATGGGTGAACAGAGGGCCCGGTACTTCCAATTTTAACCCCACAATGACGATGCAGGGCGAGATGTACCATTACATGGGTCCCATGATGCCATCCGAGGGGCGGGCGCCTTCCTTTGCTTCCGTTTACATTCACGACACTGACTACGGTACTCAAACGCGCACAAGGCTTGGCGGAGCCTCTACACGGCTGGAAGACACACTGTTAATGCAACTGACGCACATGCTGCACGAATGCAACCCCTACGTGCAGACTGTTCTCAGTATGCGAGAATGGGCTCAATCCCCTCAACCCAACACTCCAGCCCCGTACCAGATGGTCATCCATGCCGACCGCAGGCCAAGTCATGAGCACGTGCGCCGGTACAATGGTCCCGAAGCTTCTGAAGTGGCAGCATTGATCCCTGGAAATGAAGACGGAGAGATTGGGCGAAGAGATATCGTCGTGCGCAGGCGAGGGACTCTGAACAGTAACGGGAACGAAGTGCTGGATCCGATTTCAGTCAGTCATCGTGCATACGATCCGTTGAGTTACGTGCTTTTGTTCCCGAACGGTAGAGATGGATGGTATCCAGAGCTTCGATTCTCCAGTGATGACGACGGCAGATATACCAAGATTACTCCGATGATGTACTACGGATGGCATTTGTTCGAAAGAGCAGGCGAGTTCAGCACAATCTTGCACGCAGCGCGACTCTTTCAGCAATATTTGGTTGACCAGTTCTGCAAAGTGGAGGCAGAAAGGCTTTCGTATCTCCGCCACAACCAGACACAGCTTCGAGCCGCCGACTACACCTCACTGCGCGACAGCCTAGGAGACTCCGGTCGTGCTGAAGATGAAGCCGATGCTGTGCGTGCGGGACAACTGTTCATTCTCCCTTCCACGTACATTGGAGGTGACCGCTACATGAGGCAGCAGATGCACGACATCATTGCTATATCGAACCAAATTGGCCACCCGGACATCTTCCTCACTATGACATGCAATCCAAGCTGGCCGGAGATCACAAGACCCCTACTGCCGAACCAAACGCCTCAGGACAGACCGGACCTGTGCGCACGTGTGTTTCGTCTCAAAATGAAAGATCTCATGTCCTTGGTCATCAACGAGGAAGTATTCGGAACCGTCGTTGCCCATGTACGAGTCATCGAATTTCAGAAACGCGGTCTTCCCCACGCTCACGTTGTATTTTTCCTAGATGAAGTCTCCAAGAATGATCTGCGTACTCCCGAAAACGTCGACCGCATTATCTCTGCCGAGATCCCGTCTGCCCAAGATCCAGAACTCCAAGAGGTCGTGCTCAAGATATGATTCACAATCCATGTGGAGAACGCAATCCAACAGCCGTGTGCATGGGCGAGCAGTACTGCAGGAAAGAGTTTCCAAAATCGTTCAAACACGAAACCAGCCAGTCCGACAGTGAGCACTACATCACGTACCGCAGAAGGTCCCCCTCTGCAGGTGACGTCTCCATCGAGCGACCCTCCCGTGTTGGCCGACGACAGCAATCCGTCGTGGTTGACAACTCCTGGGTCGTTCCCCACAGTCCTCTGCTTCTACGATCATTCGCTTGCCATTTGAATGTGGAACTCTGGGTGTCACGCGTTGGCGGAATCAAGTACCTCTTCAAGTATGTTTGCAAGGGACAAGACCGAGTGACCATGGAAATCACTGCCGAGAACGAGTGCCACGACGAGATCTCCAACTTCCAAGATGCCAGATACGTTTCGGCATCGGAGGCCGCATGGAGGTTATTCTCCTTTGACATTGTAGATCGCAATCCTCCAGTGGTCAGACTTACGGTGCATCTGCCCAACCACCATACAGTATACTTTGAGGAAGGGCGAGAGCAGGAGGCGGCGCTTCGACCAGCATCAGGTACGAAGCTGACCGAGTGGTTTAAAGCCAACGAGAAGTACCCAAGCGCGAGGCATCTTCGGTACCACAAGTTTCCAAGGTACTTTACGTGGAAGACACGCACCAAGTCATGGAGTCCAAGAGCAACCCTGCGAAGACGGAACGCCACCAGCGAAGAGGAAGCCTACGATTTCAGTGGTACAGGTGCCAACGTAGTCGGTCGAATCTACACTGTCAGTCCGAGGGAGGGTGAGCGCTACTTTCTTCGCCTCCTCCTCACACAAGTGCCAGCGGCAACATCCTTCGAGAACTTGCGAAATATCGACGGCGAGCAGTGCACCAGCTTCCGACAAGCTTGCTTACGACTCGGTTTGCTGGCCGACGATGCCGAGTGGAAGCACGCAATCCGAGATTCATTCCGGTCAAGCTTCGTTCCTCTTTCTCATCTGTTTGCTACGATTCTGGCACACTGCCAGCCTTCGGACCCTCTCTCGCTGTGGAACGACCACCTGGACATGTTTCTCACCGATATTCGCAATCGTGCACGCAGACAACCCATTCGAAGACAGCAGCTTCGCGATGATCACCACGCCACATCTTACGTACTTCGAGAGGTACAGGAGGCTCTGCAGACCGTGCGATCGGACTGGACGCTCGCAAACTTCGGACTCCCACTGCCCGATGACAGCCTGCCCGCTTTGGAACAGCAAAACGAGATCGAGACCCCCGAAGCACGAGCGCAGCAGTGGGAAGGGCGACTACAGACGTCGTTGCCGCTGTTGAACACAAATCAACGTCATGCCTTTGACGAAATAGTGGGCTCCTTGCTTCCAGGCGTATCCGTCTCTGCATTGCTTCAAGGATCCTTAAGCGCCGTTGCGGGACCTTCTATGCCGACACGAAGTGGTCGTCTCTTCTTCCTCGATGCTCCTGGCGGAACAGGCAAAACATTCGTGCTCAGCGCCATTCAAGACTTCCTTCGTACGCGCCGTAAGCAGGTCATCGCTGTCGCTACGTCTGCTGTTGCTGCTGTGCTGCTCGACGGTGGACGCACCGCTCATTCCGTGTTCAAGATTCCCATTCCTGTATCTGCCGAAAGCACGTGCAGCTTCTCCGCAAACTCCGACACAGGCCGTACACTGCAACAAGTCGATCTCATCATATGGGACGAGATCGTCATGTGCCATCGACATTGCATTGAGACTGTCGATCGCTCCCTTCGCGACTTGATGCAAACCGACCGGCCCTTCGGAGGAAAGTTCCTCGTGCTCGCTGGAGACTTTAGACAAATCCTTCCCGTCGTTCCGGGCGGGTCCAGAGGTCAAATCGTGAGTGCGTGCGTCAAGGCTTCCCCGCTGTATCGAGAGTGCCGATTCCTGCGCCTTACCGAGAACATGCGCCTTGCTGCTCTCCGAGCGGACCCTGCAGCAGATGTGGAGGCTCTCAACTTTCCAGAATTCCTCCTCAGCGTCGGGGAAGGCAGACTTCAAGGCGAACAGCGCCCGGAATGGATCTCACTACCACAGTCCGTTGCGTTCGAGCACACCATCCGCAATTTATGCCTCAAGGTCTTCCAAGGCATTCGAGACAATCACGCCGACCCTGCCTGGCTCACCAAGCGCGTTATACTCACCACAAAGAACAGGCCGCTCGAGGAAGTCAACGAGGTCATCGGCAACATGATTCCGGGATCGTATCGAACGTATTTGAGCGCAGACAAGGTCGAGAACGAAGACACCAACGCGCTGATCTATCCCACAGAAATGCTCAACACCTTGATCGCCGGATCTGCTCTACCAGACCACAAGCTCAAGCTCAAGAAAGGCTTCATCGTCATGCTTCTGCGCAATCTCGATCCCGCTACCGGTGACGTCAACGGCGCGCGATATGTCATCGAGAACATGACCAACAACCTGCTCTTTCTACACGTTACCACCGGGTCACACCAAGGCAACAGACTGTGTCTTCCTCGAATGCCCTGCGGACCAGGAGACGACAACTTTCTCATCCCTGGCTTCACCCGAACGCAGTTCCCCATTCGCACGTGCTTCGCCCTTACAACGAACAAAGCGCAAGGCCAATCCTTCAGTGGCCGCATTGGTCTCGACTTACGAGATCACTGCTTCTCGCACGGTCAACTCTATGTCGCACTATCAAGGACTACTCACCCAGGCAACGTCACTGTCCTCACTCGAGAGTCCAATGAAACCACGCGAAACGTAGTGTACCCCGAGGTCCTTCAGTAGTTACCAAAAAAAGTAAACGCCATTGTCTTTACATATTTTCATTGCCACCCTTCCCAAATAGTGTTCCTCCACGCTTCCTTGGCTCGGCGCGCGAAGCGCGCACGGAGCCCACTTGTCTACAACTACTAAAATCCGTGTCTGTCTGTCTGTCTGTTTGTCGATCTGTCCGTTCACGCGTTGCCATTGGCGCACGGGCGACACGTGGCGGACAAGTGGCGGCGGCCACGGGGACACGTGGCGTGACAGTCTGTGCGTCTGTGCGTTCCCGCGTTGCCATTGGTGCGCTCTGTGGAAGCCGCTGTGCTGATTGGTGCGCCTAATATTTTCCATTTTCCGATGTGCCTTTTCGCGGGAAAACAAATTTTGGGCGCACGGGGGCGACATGGTGTACACGTCACGGCCACGTGAGGGGCGGCCTGGACGCAGGCCAGGCCGCCACGGGGACACGTGGCGATGGCAAGTGGCGGGGGGCTGCGGGGCGGCCTGGCCGCAGGCCAAGCGCCCACCAAGGACACGTGGCGGCTACGGGATGGGCAGAAATTACGTGGGTCATTTAAAAATTCCGCATGACCTCAGAGGCGGCAGCGGCGAGGGGAAACGGTGTGTCACTGGCGGGGGGCGAGGGGGCCCGCATGGCCCGCATGGCCACGCTATCGCGAGGGTCGTGCACGGTGGGTGAAGGCAGAGGCCGCTGACGAGGCCCGAGAGGTGGGTGCGGAGCGCGTGCGGATGGGGCCGGACCGCGCCCGGGGGGGAAGGGGGTGGCGGCGCAAGAAGACGCGCGCGGGTGAGGGGGGGCCGGGAATTGACGCCCAGGCGGTCGCGCTGCGCTCCTTCCGCGGGGTTCGCAGCGTACGAGAGGGAAGATTGACTAAATGCGATGACTGTGGGTGCGGGAGCGGCACCGCGACGGACGAGAAGGAGGGCCTACGGAAACGGCGTGCAGAGGGGAAGGTGGCTGTGATCGGCTTGATCAAGAAGAGGCGGGCAGGCGGGGCATGGGGGAAGCGCATCATAAGGGGAGGAGGGATCGTAGGGCGGTCAAAGGAGGCAGGAGGGGAGGGGAACCAGGAGAGCGGAGGGCGGGAGAGTCGCTGAGAGCGCACGCGACGAAGCAGGGGCAGCGGCTGCAGCAGCAAGGGTGGGGACGTCGGGAGCAGTAACTGCAAAGGTCGGAGCAGGAAGCCGAGCGGGAGGTGCACAGGCGGCGAAATGGGTGGAGCGGAAGGCGAGGTGGGGGTGCAAGCCCGGGCACGCGAGGCGACGGTTACTTGGGAGCGGCAAGAGCAGCAGCAGGGGCGGAGGCCGGCGACGGAGAGGGCAAGGCCGCCGCAGGGCGGGAGGGAGCGGGGCGAGCCGCACGAGTAGAGGGGCCGGGTGGAGTAGGGCGGGGCGGCGGGTGAGGTGTGATTGCGCGGGCGTGTGCCTAGAGCGTGAGAGCCATAGAATAACGAAAGGATAGGGGCACGGAAGTGGGAGTGCGGGGATTGAGGAAGCGAAGCGCCTCGCGGCGCAGGCGCCAGGCAACGCGGGCGGCGGCGAAACAGTCGAGAGCAGAAGCGGGGAGAGGGAGGGGGCAGTATGGGCGGGGGGCCACGGGTTCGCCGGTACGGAGGTTGAGGCGGACGGGAGTGCCAACCGTAGCGACCAGGGTAACGGCCTGGGCAAGGGTGGCGAGCAGGACTGAGGCGAGTGTGGCGAGAGCAGCGCGACCTGCAGCCAGAGTGAGCACGGAGGGGCGGTACGCGTGGCAGGACGAGTGGGAAAGGGGCGACGAAGACCGGAGAGAGGACGAGAGCAGTAGCGAAGAGGACGGGGGAGCAGCGGGGCGGGGAACGCCGGCAACGATGGTGGACCAGAGACGAAGGGACGGCGGAGCGGGAGGTGCGGGGCGAGGGGCGGAAAAAGAAGGGATTTGGCTCGGCGCGCGAAGCGCGCACGGAGCCCACTTGTCTACAACTACTAAAATCCGTGTCTGTGTGTGTCTGTATGTCCTTGCGCTCCCGCGTTGCCATTGGCGCTACCGTGACAAGTGGCGGCCACGGGCGGGGCCTGGCCGCAGGCCAGGCCGCCACGGGGACACGTGGCGGTGACAAGTGCCGACAAGTGTAACATTTTAAATTAAAATTACTGTGCGGACTGCGGGGCGGGGTCCCACTACAGTACAGGCTGACAAGTGGCGACAAGTTAAATTTTAAAATTAAAATAACTGTGCGGACTGCCGAGTGCGGCCGAGCTACAGTACACTACAAATTTTAGCCCGGATCCGTTTAAACCGCGCCACGCGGATCTACATTGTGGGCGGAACTGGGGCGGGCACTGCGAGCACGTGACGGCGGTGTGGTAGATGGACGCGTACGACAGGGGGTCGGACGCGTGAGACACGGGGCTGCCCGAAATACCGGAGGCTCGTGGCGACGTGAGCGGGGCGGTGGTGCGCGGGGGGCTGTGCGTGGGGGGCTGGAATTCTTCAAGGCGGAGTTGCGCAGCGCGTGGTGCTCCCACTTTGGGGGGCGGATGTGGATGCGCGGCGACGAGGAAGTGCGGGCCGGGGCGGCGACGGGCGGCGATAGGAACGATGGGCTGCAAGATGATGGTGGGCGGAGGGCGGTTTTGGGTGTGCGGCGATGACGTGGAGGAGATGTGGGCTGGGGCAGCGATGGGGACGGTGGGGGAGGGTAGGTGGGGGGCGCCGAGGCGGGGCGGCATGGATCACCACACTCGCGCGTGCTCGTGGGGGAGGGGAGGGCGCGGGAGCGGACCGGGCCAGAGCTGGACGGCGTGGAGTACTACAAGGGTCTTCAACCGGGCGCGCGTGCCGGGGGGCGGGGGAGGCGGGACGGCGAGCGGGCTTCAACCGGGCGCGCGTGTTGGGGGGCGGGGGAGGCGCGACGGCGAGCGGGCGCTAACTGGGTTGCTCAGAGACGGTGACGGACGTGGTGTGCCGGGTAGCAGCGGAGGCAGGCGTTGACGCCGTGGTGGGCGAGTGCGGCGGGTGGGACGGGCGTGCGCGCGAGATCGCGGACGCGGTGTGCATGCAGCTCCACGCAAAGCGGTTCCAAGCGGCGGCGGAGACTCTGCTGGACCGGCGGGCGGGCGAAGCGCGCGTGGTGGCGAGCTGTGTGGAGCTTCTGCGCAACATGAGCGGGCAGCACGCGGCGAAGAGCGCCGTGCGCGGCGAGATGTGGCGGGCGACGTGCGTGGTGGGTAGCAGTGGCGGGGCGGACGGACGCGGGCGTGGCAGAGACGTTCTGTGGGCTGGTGGGCGGGGTGTGCCTGCGGCGCGGGGACGTGGTGGACGGGTGCGCTTGGGAAGTAGCGGTCGAGGTAGTGGTGTGAGCGGTCGCGCGGAGGGCGGCGGCGCGGGCCGCGCGCATCACGGAGGTGCGAAGAACGTGGAAAGTGGTCGCTGCGAGCCGGGCAGGTGTCGCAGCCGGCGGTGCAGGAGGGCGCGCGCAGGCGGGTGGGGGCCGGGAGCCGCCGCCAGGTAGCAGTGTTAGGCGGAAGCGAGCGGCGGCGTGGAGGGCAGCGGCGCTGACCATGTTTGCGGGCTGCAGGGACCGAACGGCGGCCTGGGGGGAAGGCGACACAGGCGGGCGGCGGCGCAGAGGGCGGCGGCGCGGACCGGGCGCGACGCGCAGGGGCGAGTAACGTGTGGCAGGACGAGGGGGCAAGGGGCGACAAAGACCGGAGAGAAGACGGGAGAGTTAGCGCAGAGGGAGGGGGAGCAGCGGGGCGGGGAACGACAGCGTGTGCAGAACGAGGAGCGGAGGAGGAAGGGACTTGGCTTGGCGCGCGAAGCGCGCACGGAGCCCACTTGTTTTATTCTAAAATAGTGTTTACCATAGTACAGTATGTACTGTAGAGGGAGCATCGTCTCGGGCGCTTCAATTCACATTCCTCTCAGGACCGACTCCCAACCTTCTTGCTACAGTACTTCCGTCCCGGTCGCTGCGTTAAGAGCGGCCTGACCGACACTTGTGAAGACCTCTGCACCATCCGCCAGTTGAGACGGTGCCAAAGAGCCTTCGTCATCGCATGGTTGCGTCCGAAATTTTTTGACAAGACACAAACGACCCACTTTGAGAGCACCAACAACTGCAATATGTTTATTCTCGCGCCCCCCGCATCGCTCGCTTTTCGTACAAGGCATGCACTACACCGGAAGGTTGCCACCGTCAGGTGGCGTGCTTGCACAACGCCCGCCATCAATTCGCGCCCGAGGTCTGAAACGAGGAATCGCGACGTCGCTAAGAGAAAGGTCGCCTTGTTGGTCGCCTACGACGGAGCGAAATACCACGGCCTGCAGCGGAATGCCGGCGTTGACACAGTTTCAGATGTCCTAGAAACCGCTCTGCATGGCGCAGGCGCCATCTCCGATGACAACCTCGGCTTTCTGCCAAAGATAAAGTGGCAAGTCGCGGCCCGCACGGATCGCGGCGTCAGCGCCGCGGGGAACGTCGTGTCCGCAAAACTTCTTTTCAACAAGGATGAACAGGAAAGCGGCGCTGCCTTTGAGCTGACCACCGCGCGCGTCAACGCCGAGCTCCCCGACCATGTGCGACTGTTCGGCATCAAGTACACGACCAGCAGCTTTTCGGCAAAAGCGTCTTGCGGAGAGCGCTGGTACGAATACATGTTGCCCTTGTCCGCTTTGCGTGGTCACAAGTCACTCGCACAATTTCGTGACACTCTCAACCTCTTTGAAGGGTCTCATCGTTTTCACAACTACACAGTCGGCCAGGATCACACCATTCCTCCGAGACAACAGGCTATGCGCTACATCACAAAGGCTACCTGTGACATGGAGCCGGTCCATCTTGATAGTCCTTTGCTGACCGATCACGCACAATCACACTGGGTCCGAATATATGTAAGAGGTCAAAGCTTTATGCTGCATCAAATTCGCAAAATGGTGAGCGCGGCAGTACTCATTCACAACTCCGATGCCCCCGAGGATACCGTCCAAAAATCCTTTGAACAAAACGTATTAATCAATGTGCCCCCGGCTCCAGCTGTAGGCCTTTTCCTTGACTGCTGTCACTTCCGGTGGTACAACGAACGACACAAGGAGCGGCTTCCAGAACCTCTCTCACTTCACAGTTTTGAGTCCGCCCGCGAAAAGTTCAAGCATGAACATATCTTTCCTTCAATTGCTCGCAGGGCCGCCGAAGACGATGCTTTAGAAGCATACTTTCGCACAGCAGAGAAACATCCCATTCAGTTTTCATAAAGTCCAACAGAACAATATTTTGTCCAACTCTGTTGGTATGTCGCTGAAGCTATGTCGCCAATTGACCTGATTATGACTGCCCCGCATACGTAGCTCGGCTCCGTGCGTAGTGCAGCAGAGAGTAGTGGCCTCTTGTCGATTCATGAAAGTGGATGACTTCCGAAACAGGACATAAATACTCAGACAGACTTGCCTCAAGCATACGGACAAAGTCTGATATCGGGCAATGGCGCAAACAATTCGTGAGAAAGTACTTTTAAGGGTTGAGACAGACTTCAAATCTCAAATTCTACAATGCTCTGCTTCGACAACAAAAACAGAACAAAATGTCAAGCAAATGGCACACACAGTGCATGGCACGCCCGCACGATTCGCTAAACTTCCACGAAACACAGGCCCGCAGTAGCATTGTTTTGTCGACAAGAACAGCCTCGGTGGTCAACGACTTGTTTCGCCTAAGTCTCAACAGGATAACAATATACGGTTAGAGGCATCCCTACTCAAACTTGGACAACGCTGCAGAGTCATAACCCTCTGGCAAAGGGTCAATGCCGAGGGCCTGGCGCGGGGTAAGCCTATTCTTGTAGAGGTCGAGGACGGTGGAATTGAAAAAGTTCTTCTTAGGTGGGCCAGTCGGTGGTTTTTCGTATGACATAGGAACTAGCACCGACGAAATGACATGAATGACGCCATTAGTACACGGAATATCTGCTTTCACGACAGCGGCAGATCCAGCCGAGATCCTCTTGCCATAGCCCATTAGAGAGATTGGACAACCTGCCGTAGTAACGAAGTCCATCTTTCCATTGGCAAGAATCGCGCCTGAGGAGACGTCCCCGGCGATGACATGGTGGGCCAACACCTTCTTCAGCTCCCCGCGGTTTTCGGGGCGAAGTAATGGAGCGAGAATCTTAAAGCCATGGGGTTCGAGCAGAGAAGCGAAAGCGGTATCCGTGGGGGCGAAGACCGTGAATGGACCACCTTTGGCAAGCTCATAATCGAGACCGGTCTCTCGAAGAAGACTGACCAGCGTGGAAAACACAGGCACGGAAGCGGCTGTTTGGACAATGTCGGCTGTCTTGGATTCTCTGAAAGACTGGCCCACGGGATCACCGCCATACGGCACGCCAGCCGCGCCGTAGCCGCTGCCTGTATACGGGTAGGTGATGGTGCTCATTCGCACTGACGAGCGACGCACGGTCTGCGTGGCGGCGGTAGGTCGCAACGCGGTGAGGTTATCACGGCTGCCGACGGTCGAGCCAGATACGGTGGCCAGCCCCGAAGTAGGTACGAACGCCTTCATTTTCTTGCCTGTTGCAGTTTTGAGCAGTTTTGAGACGATGGGGAGCGCGTGTGCAGGTTGTCGTGGACTTTGCAGGTGGAGGGGAATGGTGGGAAACCCTGAGGATGAGATGCCTGAGACGGGCGTGGGGTTGGGATTCCTTAATGGTGGTGAAACTGCAATACTGTTGTATGGCGACGAGAAGAGATCTGATTATCACAGAGCAAGTCAGAGCGATTATTTTCACATATTTTTGTCCACAACAAACCCTATCCTTGAGAGGTGGTTGACCACCTCACCTCGGAGATCAGGTTTATCCTCTCGGTAGCCCTTGTCCTCCTCTGGCTTTACACGTTGCACACTGGCACGACCCACCCGAGTACAGTAATGCACCTGATACACGTGTGATACGATACACGTGTGATACGATACGTGTCCAGGTAAACTGTATCCACGTGTACTTGTACCAAAACTCTCGGTGCACTCTGAGCGCGTCTCACGATCCCTTTTCAGCCTTCCTCTCAACAAGCACTCGAAGCCCCACCTCATTTCGCGTCTTTCGAGCTGAGAGTATCTCTCCGTTGTGTAGCCTTGCGCAGCAGAGAAAACGGCGAGCGAAGCTCTCTCACTCACACGACATGGTACGTGAAAAGTGTCGTAGCATGATACCTTTGATCGCAATTCTTGCACGAGCTGTTCTCTAACTTGGCGCCATTTCCCATCCCTCAGAGCAGCGGCGATAAGCCACAGCGCAAGTCGCAAACGCCAAAGGTGATTCTCGACCTTTCGAAACACGCCGACAAGGAGGTTCAAGTCCGGCTATCTGGCGGCCGTCAGGTCCACGGTATATTGAAAGGATGGGACCAGTTGCTCAACGTCGTCCTTGACGAAGCAGTCGAAGATCTCAGAGGTATGTCTCTGTAAATCTGTCTTCTATCGTTCGTCCGCATCTTAAGAAGCGGTATCACGCCTGTGTCGTTGTGAAACTAACTGTCTTGGTCCCTGCGACGGTTTGCGAAATTCATCATCTCAGATCCTACGGACCCGTATCGACTCAGTGGCAAAGAAAGGAAGATTGGCCTATTGGTAGCACGCGGCACTTCTGTAATGACTATCTCTCCCGTGGACGGCGTCACGCAGATTGAAAATCCATTTGTGCAAGATGGCGCTCAGTGACAACCCTGGATGTGAAGATGTCACTCAGTTAGCGACATGCTGACGACGCTTAGGTGGCACAGAAATCCAACTCCTACGCCTCATGTCGATTTTCGAAACCCCAGCACTTCCTACAGCAGGATTCCTCTGGAGTTATTGGAACCAGTAGTAGCTCTCAATATGTTTGAAGTACATCAGGCGGACTTCCGCATGACACCCGGAACTGCAGTTTAATTCTAAACCAAAAAATATTGATGAGCTGTTTGCCAGGGAATGGAAAGTGCTTCAGCAGTAGTGCTGTCGGAGTGCTTGACCCTAAAACTAGATTTTTCACGATGTTTACACCAGCAGTGGCCCATGACGTACCACTGGTGTCAGCATGTGTTTCTTCATGGCTGAGTTCTGCTTGGCCGCACCTCATGCCTCATACCTTCAGTTTCTCGCCCTCGTCTACTAAGGACAGCAACATTTGCTCCTCCCCTGCCAAATTCAACTTTTTGCTACAGATCTAACGTCGTCTTGCCTTAGTCTCTCGAATGGTGCTGCGACATGCACGTTTAGTCACCCCAGGGAAACCAAGTACGCCAAGGAAACATATACTGCCACCACAGAAGCATATCCCACTCACAATGGAGAGTAACCCCCTTCATCCGCTGGTGATACCACTCTACGGCTCTACGACCCATTTTCCATGGGGAACGCCAGGGCAGCAATCCCTTGCTGCCCACGTGGGATCCCTGAACCGGTTTGGTGCCATCGATCCAGAAAAGCCCTACAGCGAGTTTGTCATCACCACGCATTCGCAGCACAGTGAAGCTGTCCTGGCTTCTACTCCCTCTGTCTCTCTGCGCGAGCACATACATAACCAAGTTATAGAAGTTGATTCCTCTGTGGTCGATTTTTACTCGAAATTGCACGCGAAAGGCATTCCGTATTCTCTGAAAATCGCATGTGTTTCTACACCCCAAAGTCTACATGCGCACCCAAGCGATGCTACGGTCAAGGCATTTGCATCGCAAGAGCCCTCCTCGGGCATGGACACCACCTCTAAGTCAGTCATGCTGGTTGCTTTATCCAAAGTCGATATGCTTTTCGGTTTCCAAGCAGCGTCCGACATTGTGAACGAATTGTCTAGGGTCCCAGAGTTTGCAGCTGCAGTTGGTCGCACAGAAACAGATCAATTTGTGCACATCGTGAAGTCAGCCAAGGTCAAACATTCACATATCCGAGTGATATTCACAAACTTATTTTCTCGGACACGCGAGTTCATGCAGAAATGCCTCTGTGCCACGATAGAACGGATGGAAAGAATGCCAGAAGACGCTCTGACGGAGAAAGATATGCAACTTGTGGAACTGCACAAACTGTATCCCGATGATCCCGCTTGCTTTTCTGTATACTTCTTGAATCACATTCATCTCGAGCCTGGAAACGCGGTTTTTGTTCATCCCCAGGAACCTTACTCCATCCTGAAGGGCCAATATATCGAAGCCTCGTCGTGCAGTGAATCTAGTGTTGATGGCGGTCTGACAAACGAGGAGGTCCGAATACCGCAATTCTTGGAATCTCTGAGTTACGACGACTCTGCAGTGGAAGTAAGTGTTGCAAAGACAATGTCATTCATAAATACCATGAACCAGTTGAATGCGCGTGTGTCATCATTTGTTAGTTCAGAGGATCTAACCTTTTGCCCTTTTGTCGCAAATTTACAGGTTTCAGACGGAGAACGATTCAGCGACTCCGGAGTGTCCTTCGTTCCACCAGTTCCAGACTTCCAGCTGCTTGAATTCAAACTGCCGCACAATACTGCTCAGCAAATGGCAGAGACAATGTACGTTTTTTTGTTGTTGTTTGCCTATCTTCAAAATTGCAGTGTCTGTATTAGATCAGTCCAGAATCAAAATCTAACCCGACTTACTTTCACGTTGCTTTCTATATCTACATCTCTTGATCTACTGGGATTTGCGTAGTGCGCCATCCTTATTGCTTGTGCTTAGTGGCGAAGGAGTGATCCAAACAGAAGGAAAGAAAGCGCTACTGCCCATGAGGACAGGGTCTGTATATTATCTGAACCCACAAACCAAACTCTTAGTGACTTCTAACGGAGGCATCGGTTCAATGCTGCACTTCATACAAATCGGCGTGAACGAGTCTTCAGTTCTTCACAAATCATCATCTTGCACAGTCATGTAGATAGTAGTGGCAATGACCGCGAACTCCATGTTATATTTCTCCCGTCATTAAACCTTAAGCTAGGTCGCTCCTTATAGCTGCCAGCTCGTACATTAGGAGCTGTTTTCGCATGGATGTGCTGCTGATATTGTTCACTAGGCGAAACGGCTCATCGAACAAATACGGTGCCCTCCTGACATTAACCCGTCCGTGGTCTGTTTTCCGCGCTTGGTTGCGGGTAACATCAGGATGATTCGGAACAACGACGTATTTCGTACCGGCTTTTCGAAGCGCCTTGAGGAGCATCCAAGATTCCTTGGGAGGCATATAACCTATTCCATACCACACGAAAGCTAGGTCTGTTCTTGGGAGCTTCGATGCCCAGAAAGTGGAATCTTTTCGAGACACAGCAGACCCAAGATCTTTGTAGTTAAGCACAGCTGTCACCAGATGCTCATCATCAGGGACTACGCAGCGATAATGAAACTTGGGTATCTCAAATTCTAGTCTTTGCAGTAAAGCAGGCATCCATTGAATGCTTGTTGTGCATGGCACGTCAAGTAGACTCGAAATCTTGTGGGTGACAATGAGACGATATAGCATGTACGAAAGACGCGTCACATCCTCCGCCTCAAACAACTGTGCATTCTCTGCTCGTTTCTCTATGCCCTGAAATTGACGCGAAACCTCTTCAGTGGTGTTTGTATTCAAGAAAGAAAAGTTGCCTGGCTTGCTTTGAATATCAAGGTTGACATTAGGAACATCATGTTTTAAATCGCCTGTGGTTTCGTCTTCACTTGACTTTAAGGATTTTCGCTTCTTCAAAGCGTCTTTTAAAGCTTTGTCCCCTGCGAACTGACGGAAGCCCTCGATTCCTGCGGAAATATCACTCTTGTTTTTAGTATTGCCAGAGAAGAACTCTTTCGCTGCAAATTGTTGAGGAGACTTTAAAACATTTTGTGTGGCCTCATCTGAGGGTGATGCGTTCAAAGGAGCCTCATACTTCTCATGAGCTTTTCTTGCCGTGCTTTCATTCTTCATCGAAACGTTGGTAACGATTTGACTGCTGTTGATGGGGGTGTCGGCTCTAAGCGTCGGTGTCGTTTGCATGGAAGGCTTAGACGTGTTCCCGGTCAAATCAGGGGATGAAATAGGTTCTTTGTGAGATGCCCCACGGATTTCGACTTCCATAACTTCTTTCGCAATCTTTAAATCACTATGATGAAGTTCATGAGATGGAGAGATTATTGAAGCTGAGTCATCAATAGTTAATGGCAGCAACTGTTGACTGTCTTTTGATGCATCCTTTACCATGCCTTCAAACAGAAAGGTTGCAATGATGATACCGACAGTGAGGGCATTGACAATACTTTGCGCGCTCACCCACCATGCCTTCTCTCTCAAGGTTCGGAAACGCCGACGGGGACTCATGGGTATCTCATAAAGCAACACAGCATAGATGTGAGTTTGCCCAGGGGAAACGAGAGTGTAGCAATGGTATATCCTTCTTTATTCATATATACAAACCCCGCCGGCTGATCGGACAGTATAGAGTTATCATGGAAAACTTGTTTTATACTTTGAACTGCAGGTGTGCATCTGGTTGCCGAAGAAAACAAGAAAAAACAAGAACAGCAGAATTACCAGTGTAGGCCATGTACTTGCGCCGAAACGGGCGTGTCGCAGATTGTTGTTTTAAACAAATTGCTCCCGATTGACAAATCAGAAAACACGGCTGGTAACGGTGCAGGCTCTGTCGGGTAAGCCAGAATGAATCATATAGTTGCAGAGGACATCGCAGTGGCATGAACAACGGCGCCTTCTCACTAAGCTCGAAAATGCACCAAGTCAATGCTTCACTTTATGTCAGGACAATTTCTAGACAATATCAGCGAGCTTAAACTTGTTCCCCCCAATCCCTCCTCCAACGGTAGAATTAATGTGTGGCGCAGCCGCCTCCAACTCCTGCACTACGCCCAAAACTTGCGCCTCGGATAGACCAGTAACGTCGCGAACCTCATACACTCCTCTTTCTGTATGTGTTACGAGGAAATTGCGCGAAGGGTCCAAGTTAGAGAAGAGATTATTCAAAGATTAGTACTGTGTGATGAATTGGTTGCCTTCTCCTCTCGAAACATATCTCGCGCGCAATGAACTATTCGAACTTGTAGACTCACCATATCTCGCAGCGACATGGGGCTGGGCACCATCGCTAGGTCGCATGTAAATTGGGAGTCCCGGATTCAGCACTTTGAACGTTTTGTAATTGTTCTTGATGAAGTCCCTGTTCGCCCAGCGTGCAATATTCCGTTCGCAGTGAGGTTGTGATCAGCAAGTACTTAAGCCGTCAGTTCTTGCCTCTCTTTCGCATCGCTGTGGATCCAAAGTGCTTCTAAACGAATATTGAATAATGCTCAGGTTGATATTCAACATGCACCAGGAGTAACGCACCTGGTACCCTTGCTTGACGCCGACTTGGCACAGTAGACGACACGCAACTCATTCAGACTCAGCGAAAGACGAGCTCTCCAGCTCATGATGGAATCGCTTTTGACTTTTCACCAGTGACGAGACAGGCGGTCGAAGCTCAGCCACTGATGCGTGCTATAGGTCGAGTTATGGGATCTGGTCCGAAACCGAGCGCTGGCGAAGAATGGAGCAATGTGTGGATTCACGAAACCGTAAAATGTGCCCCCGTACACGCTACAAATCTGACCCCAGTGCACTGTATATGCTCTGTAGAATGCATTGACTGTACACGTGTACAGTGCTGTACTTGCACACGTTTCCAAATATTTCTTTTTATTCAAACTGTCTCCCGGATCATTTCTTTTCCCGAAACACCTGTCTTGCACATCCGTTCAGTGTTGGAAATGGGTCGTCTGGTCGGAGATGGATCTACAAAGCTCGCGTGAAGCTGTTTCACCAGCCGTGTGCAGGGTTATTGTTTTAAGGGAGGAGAATACGATTTTTTTGCAGGTCAAGAGAGCCTGGCACGCATCATACGTGCAAGCCCCCTGAGGATAACTACTGAATCCAATACCTTTGATATGCTGCTTTCACAATGGTAGAAGAAACACTAATCAAAGAAAAACCAGAACTCCTTGCTTTTGTTTCTTTCAAGAATGATGGAACGGTTGTCTCCCATACTGCCATTCCATATGAACTACCGCTATCGAAGGTGAAACAAGTTGTCAAGATTTTTCTTGCTTCTGTATCTGTCTCAGAGGCTTTGCTTGGCCATTTCGAAGAAAGCGCAAAAGGTGCGAATCCAGGCGTCTTACAGCGAACAATGCCTGCCTCAAACGTATCTCAGGTGAAATTTGAAAACGACACCAACTTTTTGGCAACGCCACACCCAGAGTTGGGAGGAGGATGGTACGGAATTCTAGCCAGCGCAATCATTTTGCACGACGCAAAAGTGTTGAGAGCCGTACTCCCATCTCTTCTAGAAGCGGCAAATGAGTTAGAACTTGGACTTTGTGATCTAGATCACAAGTTGTTTAGTTTATGGAACAATATATGGCGGCTGACGAAGGCCAGATTTTGGAGCAACGAAAAGCCTGTCTTACAAGTCAAGCAATCATTGATTGCGCTTGCTGAATCCCAAGCGTATCACGATGACAGTTATACTGAACGAAGAGTTCTGCCGAAGTACGCCGTCAGGCAAATATTAAGGGAGCTGGAACGATTTCGAAGTTGCATATCTGTCATTTCAGGAGAGGAGTCCTGCTGTTGCATACTAATTTCTCCAAACTTGCTGCCGGTACATGTAGAAGAGGTCCCATTTCAAAAATCAGAATCAGTGCTGTGGTACTACGCTAACGTTGTCAAGCCTAGTTCAAGGATTTCAGGAAATTCTTTTGTTGAGTACCTGCAAAACGGGGGCATGCGTCTATGGTACAAATGGAATGAATGGGTGTTATGCACACAGTTTGTCGCTGAGAAAATCGTCACCGATAAGTGTTTCAAAAACATTCGCACAAGTGCAAGGCTCATGCTGCGGGTTCTTTCGGAAATCCCCGAACTCCAGCTTACATACCTAAATAGACGAGGTTGCGTTTCCCACCAGTTCCGTAGCGGAATGCACTAGGGTTTGAAAATACCCACCCTTCTTTGCACACAGCTGGTCGTAGGTACCCTCTTCGACAATTTGACCGTCTTTGACGAAAAGAATTTTGTCCGCTGTTCGCACCGTACTCAATCTGTGTGCAATGATGAGCACTGTGCGGTTCTTCATCACTCTTTCAAGGGCGTTCTGGACAATACGCTCGCTCTCTTGGTCTAAGGCGGAAGTTGCCTCATCTAGGACGAGAATACGTGGTGACTTCACTAAACTTCTCGCAATTGCTATGCGCTGCCGCTGACCGCCGGAGATATTGGATTCTGGGCTCCAAATTGTGTCGTATCCGTCTTTTAGTTTCACGATGAATTCATGGGCGTTCGCTTCAGTGGCCGCACGAATGACCTCTTCATCACTGACATCTTCATCTGGAAGTCCGTAAGCGATGTTCTCCTTGATGGAGCCTTGGAAGAGAATAGGGTCTTGGTCAACGAGCGAGCAGTACCGAGAATATACTTTGTTCGGCAACGATTGAAGGTCTATGCCATCCACTGTTACCGACCCAGACGTTGGGGCGTAAAACCTTGTCACCATGGCTGCGATCGTAGACTTCCCCCCACCCGAATCACCCACAAGGGCAATCATCTGTCCAGGTCGAATTGAGAAATTCACACCCTGCAGTACGGAAGCTTCAGGTCTACTGGGATAGTGGAAACTGACATCATGGAACTGAATTTCACCTTTCAACTTGGTTTGCGGAGAACCTGAAGAGTTAATGAGCTTCTGCGCTCTGCCGAAAGCGTTCGCTTGATCCAAAAGGGCGTATATGCTTTTCAACGACGCTCCGGCTTTCGCGGCGTCTGTGATCGTATAGGAGACACCCTGCATTGCGAAATTCAAAATCCAGATGAATCCTGTCAAGCACGCGAAAGTTTCGTAAGTTATCTTCCCGGCACAAATCATGAGACCTCCCAACACAAAATATGTCATGATAGTAAAGTATATGCCGACTCTATTTGCCCCTTCAGTCATCGCCTTACTCACACCAAACTTGTTTGAATCGACCTCAGCATTGTCAAGGAGATTGCCAAGATCTCGTTGTTCCCGTTTTTCGGCACCAAACGCTTTGACTAATCTGACTCCGCGCAGCCTTTCGTTTAAATACGACTGGATTGTTGAGTCTTTAGCAAACACAGCGGATGCCAGTCGACCGTTTCGCAGCCCCATTTGAGCGACAAGGGTTGCTACCACCGGAACCAGACCGCCAAATATCGGTGCGCCCACAACGCCGGTAATAGAAAGACATAAGGCGAGACCGAGGAATATCTCTAACATAGCGCGAAGACCGCGGTCCCGGCTAAGATTCCCCCAAATACTGTCCCTCACGATACTGATGTCTTTCGAAATGGTTTTCTCAATTTCAAAGCGACCGATATTGTCGAAGAACCCAAGATCATTGCGCAGGGTCTTCCTAAAGAGGGTTTCGCGTAGTTGCCGCAATGATCTGTCGATGCTTCGTGTCACTAATGATACAAAAGTGATTGTACATGTTAGTTCGATACAGTAAACAATGACCAGGCCTCCTGCTTTTCGAAGTAGACTGGACCTTGCGACGGTCTGCGGGAGCGTCTCTGCTCGAGCTAATACGGCGATAATTCGCCCGAGAAGCACAGGTTGAACGACAGCGCAGCAACTGGCCACTAATGCAGCAACTAGAGCAGGCACCAGTATTCTCCAGTTTTGCCACAGCAGTTGCAGGAAGCGAAGTTCAGGGCGTGGTTTTGCAGCCTGGAGAGGAATCAACGCTTGAACATCCTGCTGATGTATCTTCGTGGTACCACTTGTTGCCACAGATGCCACTATAAAAGCCCTTCGCCTCTTTCGAACGTGTGCAAACCGTTTTTGGACAAAACAGGATTCCCTGATTGCAGAATTCCGCAATGCAACACCTCTCGGAACACTCTGCACGAACGCGCTGGACTGAAGGGCTCTTCCCGTCGCATGATGAGACCATTTCATGGTTCTCTAATGAGTAGCACGAATGAGGGAGTTCGGAAGGACCTCGTTCTTCACGGAGACGTTCCGACGGGTCAACAGTGGGATGGGAGACATTCGGCCGATGACAAAAAAGCTCCCTGTCAGTTTTGTGGATTATGATGAGGCAGTAGTGTGTCGTTGAGGAGGGAGTGTGACCTTTGAGCAAAAATCAAAGGTCAACTTTCCTTCAGAATAACGTCACAGCCAATGGTATTGCGCTAATATCATAGAGCCATCTGCAGCAACAAATTGCAACCGAACGTCATGCGGCCAGGGGAACACAGGGTCGATAATTGCTGACCCCAAGTATTTAACCACCGGGTTCAGCAGATGCGCATCATTTTTACCTCCATCCTTAAACTTTGTTTCTTGACAGAGATCAAGATCATTACGCTTCCCATAGGGAAGCATCAGCAGAGCTTTATTCAGAACAGGCATGCTCCCAACCGCGGGAAATTTCAACAGGGTTTTTTTTTGTGTGAGTAGCTAGCTGCGAACGACTACCATCGCTGTTCGATGAGTGCGAAAATTTCGATGCGCAGAAGAGTGTCTGTCGTTGGGACTCCAAGACTATATTAACTTGTCTGACAGAATTGGACGCCGTAGCAGCCAAAAGTAGCCATCTACACGTACTTATCCCAAACAAATGTAACCGCATGGGAAGAGCAACGTCATGGAGAGAGAAAAACTACTCAACATTATAACGCCACTCACTAGGGTCATTACTCAGTTAGCGGCACGGACCTTTCGTGTCAGAGATGACAAATAGGAACGGCAGATACAATTTACAACTCTGCCTGATTGACGATTAAGCAGACAAAGCACTACTCACGTACAAATACTGGAGGGCGATAAGCGGCGCGCATGATGAAGCACAGCCAATTCAAGTAGGAATGAAATGAATTATTCTCAAAACTGCAGGCGCGTGCATCATAACATGCCCGCCGGTTTGCGCTTGTTTCGCTCTCTCTGGATACTGACTCCACCATAGGCTCCTCATGCTTTGGATGTGAGGAAGCCGCGCAATACTTTCAGCTAAATGTGAAGGAAATGCGAGCTGCGACGTATACATTCAAAGTAAATCCATTAGTAGAATAGGACTGAAAGGATACTTGGGTATCACCTGTTAATGCCCAAAATGCGTACAGAATCCATGGCGGGGAGCTTTGCAATGAAGAGAACGACGAAAGCGACGAAATTGATGAAATGGTATGTGTGGAAAGCTGGTGGTGTCGTTTGCACTGCGAAAAGATACAACACACACACAACTGCCGTGCAGAACTTTCGGGACGGCGTGTTCTGCCAGCGATGGTCGAGTTGTTCCCACCAGGTGCGCCTGTCGTTTGATGGCATCGACGCTGCCCAGTACGTTGGAAAAGGGTTTCCTTTAACCCAGTGAAAGATGTAAAAGGTGATTACTGCGTGAGTGACGTTGACAAAGGTCCATGCTTGAAAATCTCGCAAACCAGGGTACAAACCGATCAAGAATCGAACGGTTGCGACAATTCCTAGATAAAATGCCCACGCCGCCGGGGCGTTCAACCACTCGACACCTACGTCGTCAGGCTGCGACCCGTGGCCGGCTTGCATAGCTTGGGACGGCTCTTCTGTCGACGTCAAGGTTGCAGGTACAAGGAAATAATGGGTAGGCCGGCAGCGGAGATGACACTCGTGTGAGAGAATAATGTCTGAGCGCTTTCTTAGGGTAGGAGTGCAAAAAAAGTTGACTGGAGAAATAAAAATGAGGCCTGGGTCTTGATTATTGACAAACGGTGAAAATCTTTAATTTCAGGCACGCTGGAGGGCGCAAACGGCACTTGTTTGGCCGACTTCGCCAAATCCCTCGGGAAAAACAGGTTTCTCGCGCCCTGACCACAACCTGTTGAAGAGGACAACTCCTCTTCACTTCCACGCATACAATCTTGAATGCATTGAAGTAGAAACGCGAAAAAGTGCTGTGGAGCCATGTCACCCATGCCATACTGAGATAGGCGATACCCGGTGGATATGGGGTCCGACAATCAGTTTCTGATGCATGAGGAACACGAATGGCATCACAGCTGCCTTTGCATTTGGCTCGACAGTATACCGCAGAATGCCCTCTCTTCTGCAACACAATCAGAGGTAGCTTTCTCAAATACCGGCACAGCATAAGGATCATTTGTTACAGTGCATATTTATCGTATTGCTATTCGACATCAAGGCAATGCAACCAGATTAGCAGTCAGCAGGGCATCCTTTGAGGTGAGCACTCAAGTTATTTTAAAAAACATCGTCGCAAACACAAAGTGTCGCTACTACTCAGCCACAGTATGAGTCGTCTGGCTACCCAAGAGCGTCTGTAAACCCAGCCCTTAGCCCCATGATTGCATCACGTGCTACCGAGGAGTACTAAAAACCGCTGCTTTCAGAGCCTTCGCTTAGTTGTAGATATAGAACCATAACGTCATGCATCCAACAAAAGCTGAAGGCAAGCCAGCACTCCTGAACGAAGCAGAACAATGTACTGTACCTGTGACCAGCTGTACACGTGTGCCATGCATTCTATGGTATAAAACCCATGCATTGTACAGTACTGATGCAGAGGGGAATTCCATCATTTGTTCCCTTTAGTGCTCTTCTTCTCCAAATCGTTGCCATACCGACCAGAGGCGGTTGTGTTGTAGCTAGTCATGTGATGAGCAATCTGCGCTTCCGCCACCGGAACCGTTCACCAGGGCCTTCATCACAGGTCAATCCGTCTAAACCATCTTCGGCACAACGATCCGTACTGTTCTCATGGCCGTTTCTTTTGATATTGGCTCAGTCCGCCGTCATCCTGGTTCTACTCAGGTTTCTGAACTCTCCTTCTTCCTTACCTGTTTCAGCTCAAACTGATTTTTCGCCTTCAATCCCAACTTTGAGAAAAGGGAAGGATGACACCAACATCCGGTTTGACTGTTTTATCACAATATATGCATACGATCGTCCACGACAGCTATTCGCATTACTGTCAGACATCGCTCGTGAAGCGGATTCTTCCCGCTTGCAAATTGGCGTCAACGTTATTGATGACAACTCATATGGGTGTACGTTTGATCCTGTCGGCGAGAATGTTTTCGAAAGCGCAACCTCTGGAAGCGTTGAACTCAATCTTGTCGAAGTCCCGCTTGAGAACCCTTCAGCATTGCCATGCACTGCACGTCATCGCTTTTTTTACGTAGAAGAGTTGCTGCATCAACGAAAATGGCGAATGTACGTCGCGAAGTACAGGCATGCCCGGAGACGATATTGGCATCTCGTCAGAATGGCTCACAATCTCTTGCGTCCTGTTACCTCCGAGTACTACTTATTTTTGCCAGATGATGATCGCCTCGCTACCGATTTCTTTGATAACGTCTTGGGGTTGTGGCGTGCACTGGATGATACAAGAAAGCTTACAATGATGCTGCATGTAGAAGAAACGAGAGAGCGAGTACCAGTGTGGACAAATTTTAAACCTCGCACTGTTGGTGGAGGGTTACAAAGGATTGGGTGGGTCGAGTCTGGCAACTTTCTATGCACAGAAGATTTCTTGCGATTCATGAATTGGTCGTTTCCGCGAGTACCAGTCAAGCGATGGATAGACAACCCGACCATATCATCTGGAGTTGGTGCTACCTTTTCTGAGATCATTTATAGCGCCGGTTTCAGAATGTTTCGAACACAAAAGTCTTTTGTAGCCCATGTTGGAGTTGCAATGTCAAAGATGAATGCAGAATTTCGACAAAAAAATGTCGGTGCCCTCTTCACGAAGTACTTTGCTGATGGTGATGATAGCTACGGAGCTTTGCTCGCAGAGGCTGCCACTGTCACAGTATCAATCGCATCCCAATGGATACGAGAACCGGCTCTGCATTCTTCCGTCCATAGTCTCGCTTCTCAAGTTGATCATATGAATGTGTACCTGAACGGTTACGACTCAGTACCGCCGTTCCTGATGGCACCGTACGTCACAATTAAGCGCAGCCAAGACCAAACATCAAAAGGAGATATAGGCGATATCGGAAAGTTCTTCTGGTGCAATGACCTGACAAGCGAATTCCATCTAACTGCTGACGACGATATTTTCTATCCCCCTGACTACGTCGAAAAACTTCTCAGTTTCTGGCACTCTTTCAAAAGCCCAGTTGTTGTGGGTGTCCACGGAATTCGTATCAAACAAGAGAACCTCACACCTTCATCAGGACATCGAGGAAAAGGATATTATGGTTCACGAGAAGTGTGGATGGCAACTGAAAGCGTAAAGAAGCCAGTCAATGTACATATCATCGGCACAGGGACCATGCTATACCGAGCGAAAGATATTGGGACCATAGATGTGGCCGATGTATTCAAACAACCAAATATGGCCGACGTATGGTTCGGACTTTTGACACAGAAGCTTAAACTCCCAATGATGGTCCTACCTCACCCTGGCGGTTGGATTCGCGAAGTCCCTGGAACCTTTGAAGATTCCATTTACAAAAAGTCTACTCGCAGCCGACATGCCGAGCGGTACCAGACGGAAGCCGCGAAGAGTATCCCACAATGGACACTATATTCCACCGATACGGGAGGTTCGTGAACTTCTGTCAACCGAGACAATAAGGTAACGAATAACGTACTGTTCACTCTCTGGCCCAACTTCTTCATTGCTCGGGCAGAGACAGTCCTGACCATTCCAACAGATCCTGCATGTGCCCAGGTGGTGGTGCGCAAAAACTTATTCGTTCGTTGCTTTCTGGGTCTCGCAACGTAATTTTCCAGGCATGTAGCTTCAGTCCCTTTCGGAGAGGATTTTTGTCCCCGAATCGAGTTAATTCCGGTTTGTGTGCCGCGGCTGAGATTTCATCGTAAGATGCATACATATTGAACCTTTATTGCATATGAGCAAAGCTTGAAACTGTCAGTATATGGTGCGTCCACGGCCATTGCCAAAGTGCAGTTGCGATGGAAACAAATTCTTACATACTCTTTCTCGTTGTAGAGATCATCGCCTACAATTGGTAGCGAGCATTCTTTAGCATGTACCCTTATCTGATGTGTTCTGCCAGTCTGCGGAGCTGCACGCAAAAGCATCATCTTCTTTTCAGACGACTTGTCAAGGATGGTATAGACTGTTTTTGCTGGTTTGGAATCTTTTCCGGAGCTTCCGACTTCTCGCACAAATGAAATAGTATGTCTTTGGATTGGTGCATCAATTGCAAACGTCGTATCCCGTGCTTCGGGAGAGTACCCATCAACCACACATAAATATTCTTTCTCGACACGCCCCGCCATGAATTGTCGCATGATCGGATGACAAAGTTTCTTTTTCTTGGCAAAAAGGACCTACAAAGCAAATAGTAAGAGCTGGTCAGTTGGCTGGACCTTTGCCAAAGGTTGAATAAAATAAAGATTACAAGAAGTATGTTTCGTACCACACCTGTTGTATGCTGAGGGAACAGTGCACCAGGTCAGAAGAGATGTAGAATTCAGCTTAGACGTTAGTTTCCACGCAAGTCGCACTCCATTCTGCAGTTGTTGCAGCACATGGTCACGTACCATATCTAGTCGGTGCAACAACCATGGGGTAAATCCGCAATGCCCTATGGCCCTGTTCAGAAGAGATCCCCCTTCAAACCTATGACTTGGATGCATCTTTACATAGGACGGTTTGTTCACGGCCAGAAACCGGTCATCCTCGAACACAATTTCCAGAGGCTCTTTGTCTGCTACCAGGGGGATAGACTTGGACTTTCGTCGCAATTCCTCTCTTTGCACAGAAGTCAACTTCGATACATCGATGTTGTATGGTCTGGCCTCCTGCCTTGCTCGCTTCATTTCATCTGCGATGCTGTAGTCGCCGTTGAGATTTGCATCGGCTACCAGTGAACAAAAGAATCGGGAGCTATAGTTGGAAGGCCGACCTCGCAAAAAACGAAACGACTGTCTCAGTACGCATTCACTCGCTATCATGAAAGACAGGGCTTCTATCGAAGAACCTGTCATTGCGCCCGGCATTGATGATATCCTCGTTCAATCCGCCAGACAATAACAGAATTGTTGGTGGTTGCAAGTGGATGATTCTGCGAGACCATGAGATTTAAGGACGTCTACCAAATGAACCGCGGCGAACCTCACCCTTGGCCCAATTTGGTAGGGTCTGAGAGCGTACACGTACTGCGCGAACGTGTTTGCCGATTTCGAGCAGATGTTTGTGATGTGCATAAAGGGGGGTTGCTGGTGTTGTCGGACAGTGACAAAAAAATCGGACATGCAAAATATTTTGAAAAATATCTCCGACACGGGCCAAGGAGCACCGCCGCGCGTAACGGCGCCAGATAGTGCGCCGTATATCAGAACGACGTGGTTCAAATTAAAGAAAAAATATCTCAATCGATTGCTTACGGCTTTCTACAGTACCGCCATTATTTATAGCCGCACCCCCAAGTTGTGCCGTGCTGTGGCACGCAGCACACGTTGCATAAAAAACAACAACATTCTTGATAAAACAATGCGTGCTGAGTCCGAATCTGCAATCAGATTTTGCAAAGCATAAATACTTTTGCAGATATTAATACATGTGTATTCATGGGGTGACATTAAGTAGAGAGTACAGTACATTCTCGCGCCAAGAACTCGGCAACCGAAAGACTCCTTGCCGCGTTCTTTAGCGCGTTAAAAGCCCAATACAATACGCTTCAACACAAGCAGCCTTCAGTGTAAAAAAGTACCCAACAGACCCCCCAATTATGCCGCGCGGTAAATCCTTAACGGCTGAAGAAAAAGGAAAAATTGCGGGCCTGCATGATGCTCAGTGGTCGATACGCCGCATCGCCAAGCATCTAGGCAGGTCCGCAAAAGTAGCAGCTAACTACTTGAAAGCCCCCGAGCTCTACGGAACAAAAAAAGGAGCGGGAGGAAGCCTACGCTGTCTGCGCAGGCAAAAAGGGCGCTGATCCGAGAGGCGCACAAGGAAGAAATGACATCAACAGAACTTGTCAAGACACTCCAGCTCCCTGTTAAGTCCAGCCGCGTGCGTGCAATACTCAGCAGCACTCCCACCTTTCGGTATATGCGCATGGCACGCGCACCAATGATGCTTCCGCGCCACAAAATCGCGCGAGAAAGTTGGGCTCGAGATAAGGTGACCTGGACGCCTGGTGCTTGGGCAAATGTAGTCTGGTCTGACGAGAAGAAGTTTAATCTCGACGGACCAGACGGCTTCGCGTTTTATTGGCATGCCTTACGAAAGGATAGAAAGGTTTTTTCAAAGCGGCAGCAAGGGGGTGATTCGGTGATGGTTTGGGGTGCGTTTGCTGGGAAAAAAAGTGTGAATTGGTCGTTTTAGAAGGGAAGCAGAACGCACTCAAGTATATTCAGACTCTCGAGACCAATCTCCTTCCTTTTGTTGATCAAGAGCTCGGTCCTAGCTGGACGTTTATGCAAGATGGTGCAGCTGTACACCGTGCTAATCGCGTTTACGTATGGTTTGAAGAGAAGGAAGTGCACGTTATGGACTAGCCTGCCAAGTCCCCTGACCTCAACCCTATAGAAAACCTTTGGGGGATCTTGGCAAGGAAAGTGTACGTACATGAAAGGCAGTTTAATAATATCGATGAGCTATTGGAATGTATAATGGACTGCTGGGAAAATATCAACACTGAGACGTTGGATAAGTTAGTAGGGAGCATGCAGAAGCGTTGCTTTGACTGTGCGATGGCCAAAGGTGGCCCTACGAAGTACTGAACCAGAGTTATGGTTGTTTAGAAGCACTGTACTCTATAATTACTGTCACCCCATAAATGGTTTTTGATGCATATCTTCCAAACTATTGATGCGTTTCAAAATCTGAGCATTGTTTTGGACTCGGCGGGCAGGAATGCGTCAAGAACAAAGCAGTTTTTTATGCAAAGTAAGATTCCTTTACCAGCAATGCATATTTGTGGGGTGCGGCTATAATTATTGGCGGTACCGTACGTATAAGTGTGCAACAACCCAAAAATACAAAATAGGCGGACTTTTCTTTTTTATATTTATTTGCTTGGATGTCCGATCTTAGTGCTCGGTTGAGGTGCAAAAGTGTCCGCGCGCTTCGATCTCACTCCTCTTCTGTGTCCGTGGTTGTTTTCGCCAAGTCCCAGTGGACGACAGGCTGAGAGTGTCACCGTCGCAAAACATAAAAAATGGTGATTGCTTGACAATTACAAGTACTTTTTCCTTTTAATATTGAGGTTTTTGTCCGACGTCTCCAGCACCCCCCCTTTACATACAGTATATGGTTGAATCGCTTTACTTGGACACACCTCCGCAACGGCTACTCCAGGATAAGTTTCGGTCACCCTCTGAAGCAACCTTAACACGCAGGAGCGTACTGTAAATTACCGTGTACGTATCTACAGTAAGCCCTGAAGAGACCGCAGTGTACAGTAGAAATATACATTTATCTGGAAGTTTCGCCTCAGAGGCCGTTGCCTGTCCAAGGCAAAGTAGCCTCTGTGCTGTAGACCGTCTTCCGTTGCGCCAAAACGTATGTCGGTGCACAAAATTTTCAAGTGCTCCGTAGATTGCAATAAGGGACAATACCAACGACGTCACCCGACGCTTGTTACGGCATTTTCTCTTGTGAACAGGCATCACATTGTTCTGGAAAGACTCATCACCCAAGTGTTTCTTCTACTGAGCTCCACATAACTAAAAACTAGTTACAAGCAAAGCAACGAAGTGCCTCACCCCCTCAAAATGGCGAATCGTGTGGAGAGGATAGCTCTACAAGTCCAGAAACTTGCCCAGGCAACTGGAATTGAAGATGAGAAGGAGTACCATGGCAAGGATTCTGGCCTTGACGGAGTCACTTCAGACTTGGACATTGAAGCACTCTCTAAGGGATTAATAGACATCACAAAGGACTTCGATGTATATCTTCAAAGTTTGTTGGACCCTCCAAACATGCCCACTGCTAATCTGAAAGCGGTAAGTTTCCATGGTATGTTAGATCTTGGGCGCGCAAGCATTATGCCATGCGACCACGTGATCGCACAAAGCACGTGCAGTCTCCCGCATCAATGGATTGCCCAGATTTTCGAATCGCCTGTTTTTGAAATCCTGTGAATCTTTTACCACTCCATGTCCTGCGACTCTCGAATGCACTAGCAACTCTAGCTAACACATTTTTCCTTCGTTTCAATATAGGACATCGCTGCTCTGGAGCGTGAACTACAGGAGAAAGATGAGCTAATCGAAAAGAATGTCGAAATGCTGAAGAAAGCGGAAACATCCCTCCGTAAACTGAAACGAAGGCAGTATCGGCAAATTTATCAAATGGCGACTCCATGATGCCGTGAAACCTTTTCGTCAAAGCCGAAATGTGCCTTTGCGGCAAAGCTGTGGATAGTGTTTTGAAAAGTGGAAACCTCCACATGTGCCCAATGTATATAGATGTAGTGTCCAAAATGTTAAAGCTTAGGCAATGGCTTTGTCCGGACGATGTGTGATAATAATGAATTGATAAACTCTTGCTGAACTACAAACGAATCAAATCTGGTGCTCGTCCATGTCGTGGAGGGCAACCTAATCTGGCCGGCTCAAAAGACCCAATCGTCCAACTCGGAGCCTCCGAAGCCTTTGTTCTTTACTTCACCAGGCTTCTGCCCCCCAGCTGGTCCCAACGTCGGTGTTGTCCCCAAACCTCCCCAGAAATCATCGTCATCATCTGAAGAAACACTTTTTTTGGATTTGGACTTCGTGTTCAGGTTGGAGACGTCTGCGGATGGGCCTGGGAGTACGCTTGCTTTCGGGGAGGGCTGATCCCATATATCGTCGTCATCGTCATTTCCAAGACTGATGGGTTCTGTCCTTGTAGGAGGGATTGCTGCAGATGGTAGCGTAGATGCAGGTGCTGGAGGTTGAGCGGGAATAATAGGCGATAACTTCGCCGCGACCGACGGTGAGACGGATGGCGGCCTCGGTGGTTGAAATGCAGCGGGGGGAGCTGGAACGCGTGTCACTACTGGCGACACCTTCGGAGAACGGCGTGTGCCGTACGAGTCAACATTTCTAGCGGACTGCTCATTCACACTCGACGATATAGGTGTCGCTGAGAGTGATGCTTTCTCTAGCTTAAGCCGCTCCATTTCAACTTTCATTTCCTCCATTTCGCGTCTGGCTCGCTCTACTTCCAATCGCTCCTTCTGTAGGGCTTCACGCATTTTCTCCGCTTCTTGGGACTGCACAAGATGATCAGACGGAGGGGGCGGAAAATGGGGCACTGGGTGATTTGGTGGTGGCATCTGTTGTGCTGGTGAAAGTGTCTGTGAAGGTGGAGCGCGCCGCGCTGGCGACAATGTCTGTTCTTGATGTTCCATCTCGGGGTGCGAAGGCGGCTGACGAGTTGTGTGGGTCTGACTTGTCGGAGAACGGAAAACGCTTTCCTGTTGCGACGGAGATGCTTGCGGCTGCAAACCATGAGGAGGAGGTATTGGAACGATCACGGGGGTTTGGCCTGGGGATTGCACATGTGCCTGTTGGAGTTGCTCAAGAGGATTTGCCTCTGCAACCGGCGCCGGCATATCTTGACCCTCAATCCTTAACCAGTTCGGGCCGCTAGGATCCATCATGGATGGTAGTGCCGTGACTGTGAGACGCTTGTTTCGAATGTTGGAAACCATGTGCATCGCAATGCGAAATTCTTCTAGAGATAGCTTTCCATCCCTCGTGACATCGGCAAGCTCCCAAATTCTCTTCAAAGTAGGCCTCGGTAAACCACTTTTCCCAAAGAAAGTGACGCCTTGCTTCCCATCTATCATCCCAGTCTGGGCAACATCAAGGCTCTTGAAGAATGAGTCGTACTTTGCGATTACTGCAAGGGGCACCGTCCAAGAGAACGCATTAGTGTTCTCAGGCGCTGTGACCGTTACTGCAGGTTCCTTCTTCACTTCAGGAGCGATATTTGGAATCAAGTTGATCCCTGAGAAGTTTCGTAGTCCAGACACAGAAAGTTCAGCACCACGTTGGGCCAAAGCTACCAAACGAAGCGCGATATAAAACTCATCTCGGCCTAGAGAACCTTCCTTCTGATGATCAGCGACGTCCCAAATGCGACGCAACTGACCTTTCGACACCTTCGCGGCACGACCCAAAAATGCAACTGCGTCTTTCCCGCCCACAGTTTCGTTATCACCAACCGCCTGTGCCCAGTACTCACCGTATTTTACTTCCTCGCCAGGATTTAACTTCATGTACTGTTTCGCCTCTTTTCGCAACACAGTAGTGCACAGGACACGTCAAGTGGTTAGTGACCGGAGGTCTAAAACTTGGAGCAAGACCGATTCAGATCATCGCGGTTGGGATATACGTTTGATCAAGACAAAGACTGACTTATTTAACTTACCGTGAACTTCCGGACCTTCTTGTACCGGCGCTTCGAAGAGGCCGTTGGCACCGCGCTGAGCCGGTCTCCCAGCCAATGGACCCTGACCTTGTGGGTAACTAGTCGGAAGCGGCTGCCCCATCTGCATCCCTGGAGCAGCTGTCATGGGCGGAAACATGCCCGGAATAGCTGTGGAGTAAGCATACGGTGGTGCATTGGAGAAAGGCGGAGGAACGTTCCCATAGGGAGGACCGCCCCCAAAGCTCATCGTTAAAGGCAGTTGATTAAGCCCTCACCACACTCAATCTCACCACTCGCAGCACGCAACAACCCCAAATGTTTCGCAAAGTCTCTGATAAAAACGGTTTCCCGAGACAGTTTGCCACCTCGGCTCTCAAGGATAGCATATCTTAAGCGGAAGCTGAAGGTCAGGTGGGGGGCGTCACATCCATCACATGCGCATGGGCAATGGCTCCATGCACTTTCCAGCCAATGAAATTACGAAGCTCTTCTATACAAGGTAATATTTAATTGAAAACACGAGTGGGATATTGCCGCATCATCGATTCGGCGGTGACGATGCACGCTTCGTCTTTGAATGCGTCTTTGTCTTTGAGAATGCTGCTTCTTCAACACCCTTGGTACTGTTGAGAGTAGTAAACATGGAGATCAATTGCACCAGTGTATACTGTGGTGGAATTGAGTTCTCTTCTACACTATCCAGCCTCCCCAACCCTGCAAGAGCTGTTCGATCAACCGCATATGCTCAGAATTGTGTCATTGAAAGCAGTACGAGGATATCTCGTGAGGTCCAAAATCTAAGGTCTTATTCTCCGTAAATGCATATGAACGAGACGAACATATTTGGACGGGTGCACCAAGGGCAGCATAACGTGAAACAGATGCCTTCTGGAGGAGAAACAGAAAGTATACTTTTCATCTGGAACAGGCCCCCGGCTATATTTTACGCTAGCACGCCTCTAAGCTGTGATGAAATTTGTTTGCCCCTCCAATTTTCCCACGACACTCTCTAAAGGTGATGTTATACAGACCTTTAGAACTGATCCTAATGCTTCTTCGCAAGATAGAAAAACTCAAGTAGTAGATACTACATAATTTCTGAACCCATTTTGAACCAATCCAAAACAATTTAAGAGAGAATAGCTGTCCTCAGCTGCATTGAGCCAGCACTGGCATTCACGGAAAGAGGGGAGCGCTTTTATTGCTGCCTACGAGCATGGATCTTGGGGGTTCGAAGAGAGCCCTGTGCATAACAAGGCTGGGTTAGGGATACTCTGCTTTCTAGTCTGCCGCCCTGGGCATGTCGTTTCCCTCTGTCGTATTATGCCCGGAGCGCGGTCCGTCCCTCTATTCAATACCCGCGGCCGTCCAACGCATGCACCGTATGGGTTATACGGTACACATAGTAGTACGGGGTGCAGTAGCCCTTGAGGACAGCTTTTGCCGTTCCGCGTGCCAGGGTCTACGGCAAGAGGAATCCCGTAGTCGGACCCAACTTGCCTCGCAAGGAGCCATAGTGTCACTGCACACAAGGAGACTCTTCACTGTGTCAGTACCTGAAACCAGGCTTGAGAACAAAGTTACAGAGCCATGGGTTCGTTTGGGTATGATATCAGTATGAGCAAATTTTGTCGCGGGGCCGTTGTTCTGGGAACTTCCCTTAACTGATGAGAGTTTAAGAAAAGCGAGGGCCTAAGAAGCATACGGTAGGATACCCTTGGGTATTTGTTAAGAATTTAAAAGTACAAGGGTACTGTATTCCTGGCAAAACCGGGAAAGGCAAAGCAAAAACCAGCCTGTTAAGACACACCCTCAGGGTGTGTATTAACAGGCTGGTTTTTGCTTTGAAGTGCTTGCAAAGCAGAATGCCGCAGCTACAGTACGTGTATAGTATACACGTACAATATACTGTATACACTGTATACAGTATATTGTGCGTGCTGCCCCAATCCGTTGCATTACAGTATACGCACAGATGCAATTACAGTATTGTATAGCGGAGCGGAGGAGAATTCCGTCACAACTCACAACGTCGCAAATTGTCGATGTCAAGAAACCGTCGACTTTGAAACCACCAATGGTATCCTGTTGGATCCTCACTACAGTACTAGTCGTGTGTTGGGCCCAGAAATTTCTACAGAAATTGCCAGAATACCACTTTACCATTTTTTTGGCCAATCGTCGCTCAGAAAATCTAGCGGATGTCCGCTGTCCACAGCTGCCACTTTTGACGAAGTGGAACCGCTCTCGTGGGGTGGGATCACTTCGCCAAAACCCCTGAACAATAGTTTTTGCGCCAATACATCCGGGAACTGCAAATTCCCTTACACTTCCTTTCGTCATCCTTCCCTGTCCTACTCCCCTCCAACTCAACCTTGCTCACAACTTCCCGCCCCTCTTCCCCCCTCTTCAATGCCTACGGCCGATCCGATGAGAAGCCCTGTTTTCAAGAAGGCATCTTTTGTGCGGGGCAATAGCTGCGTACACAATCTCACTCGTTTTTTATCACATCTAGAAAATGACGCCTGCTCGTAATCGTTCGCGCAAAAATCTTTAGTATGTGCAGGGTGCCCTGCTAAGACCCGTCAACACACGAATGACGACACCGTGGAATCAAATTTTGTCATGCGGCAAAGAAGACGATTTCCGGTCGTCAAGAAACATGGAAACCAGTACACTGTAGTGAAAGTGGCCGTTACTGTGTGATGGTGGGCTTTAGGTCGCGAGTAATACTGTACACAGCTGGCGCCGAAATCATGGCTTTGGCGATTTGACGAAGTGGCGGCGGCTTATTTTTTCAAAAGACAACCAGAATTTTGCGAAGTGGCGAAATAGTAATTTCTTGGTGGACCGACAGTACTGTAGTCTAAAACAGAACCGCAGGATGACCAGTGCTAACTGGACATGTGTACAATCACTTTCCAGGGGTACTGTACCAATCAGTCGTATCAGGTCTATTAGAAATGATTTAGTCTCGATCTACATGTTTATTCTACCTATGATGAGCTCGTATCCATGCTCCCCATAGTGATCGATCCCGAAAGCCCTCCCCAGCTGGTTAATTCTCATTGAGTGGACGTTAGCTGGTTACCGCGACGCCACTGCCATCCCATACTGTCCACTCTTCTTATCATTCTTATCAAGGCCAAATCGAAGCCAACAACGCTCCTCCCATCGTCAGCCCAAATACAGTGAGGAGACAAGTTGCAGAGTTCGCAGGTAATGAGCGCAGACACGCAAGGCGAGACGGTGACAGTAACCGTTCATTTCTTCGCTCGCGCTCGTGAACTAGCTGGGACGTCATCGCAATCTTTCCATCTTCCAAGAGAGACCTCGCCAAAAGCAATTCTCGAGGATCATATTTTAAAACAATTCCCAGACGTCGCCATTCTCTCCGCTCATTGCATTCTTGCCTTAAACCACGAGTACCTTTCCGTCGAGAGTGCTGGAATCTCATTAAACGACGGAGATGAGCTCGCCGTCATCCCGCCAATTAGCGGCGGTTGATGCAAATGAGTCTGATGATACTGTCAAGCTGGTGTCGGTCCCGCTCAGCGTTGAGGAAGCCTCAAACGTTGTTAGCAGTCCGCATGCAGGTGGAACATCGATTTTCGTGGGAACTACCAGAGATACTTTTGAGGGCAAAGGCGTTATCTCTCTTGAGTATGAAGCTTATGACGCGATGGCGGTAAAGGAGATGCAGGCGGTTTGCCGCGCCACCCGACTCAAATGGCCACACGTTATCAAACTCGCCATTTTCCACAGAACAGGTCTGGTTCGTGTCGGTGAAGCATCCGTTATTACCGCCGCCTCTTCACCGCACCGCAGAGATGCCATAGGTACGTATCTTGCCTTCGGTTTGATGCTGACCGCGATTTGTTAGTGTTTACTGCGCTGCCGTCGTATCTGACTTCGTACCTACAACTGTGTCGTTTGTTGCGAATGCTTATTAGACGCTTGTCATTTTTTGATTGATGAGCTCAAGGCGACCGTTCCCATCTGGAAGAAGGAACTGTACGATGACGGGTCTGCTTGGAAGGCTAACAAGGAGTTCCAGCATGCGCGAAAGTAGAAATAGTGATCCGAAATTGTTAAGATATGGCCAATACTCATATTTCACATGTTCTTCGTTTGGAGAAATATACATTGAGCAACAACGGATGAGGAATGATGTAGAAGTAACCTGATGATGCCATGAACGGGTATCGAAACATAGATATTCCATGCCGTTTGCATTTCAACTTTAGTTAAAGAGTGTTATTTACAGCTGTATACATACATATAACAAACGTAGGGTCGTTTTATCGGCCCTCGCGCAAAGGATGGTAAACATCAAGGATGCCAGTACGCTCTAATATGACGTACTCCTCGTATCGTTCCACTTTTTCGTCGAAAGCATCTAGATCCTCCCAAATCATCTTGCGTCGCTCAGCAACAAACGTTTCTGCTAATTTGCAGTCACAGAGAGTAGACTTTGACACCCGCAAAGTCGGCAAAAATCCATTCCTGTAGATTGCTCCGCGTCTAATGACGGCATGTGACTCTCGACGAAAGCCCTCATCCAGCTTCCCCACGTCCCGAGCGATTTGATCAACCCGTGGTGCTTCAACGCAGCATACTCCAGCAATGGTGCCGTTGTGTGCACATTTGCGCATGAGGCTTTCCAGATATGCGAATGCTTCAGAAGTAGCCTCTTGGTTGATATTGACAAGGCCATCTCGTGGATAAGCTTCGACTTCATCGTTGTCAAAGGGCGACACGATTGTCTCTAGCCGTTCTACAAAAAGACTCATGCTTGTTGATACCACGCGTAGGGCAGTGAGAGCTCGGCCATGGTCCTCATATGCTGCGAAGATTCTTTCTCGCATCAAGCGTACTTCTGCAAGATCTCGTTCTGCTTCAATTCCTGCCTCAGTCATATCGGCAGTATCCGGCAGCATGTTCACAGAAATAGGATCGTCTTCCCAACCTGGCAAGCTTCCATAAAATTGATCAAGCATCGCCATGACTTTGTCGTGAATGTCACGTCTTTCCTGTAACCTGACTTTTGCTTCGTGAAGCTTGTCAGCCTCAACATCAGCAGCCAACTGGGCTTGTTTGAGGTCCGCCTCATATGATGCAATAACTTCTATGGGATTCTCTTTGAGACGTTTTAGAGCTTCTTGGTCAAAAATTGAAGAAATAGGTGCCTCACCTGAAGATCCCGTAGAAGTGTCCTCTGCAACTGATACTTTACTAAGCCTTCGTATCAGGAGTGAGCCGGCACTCCCAAGCCGTCTGAGCCGTGCAGATGATTTCCTTGTGAGCTTGTTCAGCTCAATTTTGCCCTTGCTCGGACCTGGCGGTTTGTGTTCTCTTCCCGGTGGTCTATTGTCGTCATTACGGTGTTCATGCAAGCTCTTTTGATTCACCCGTGATGCAGAACGCATTGACGCTGTTCGCAACTTGATTCCGCTCACAGTTCTATCGCCAATGTGTCTACCGGGCTTTCCAGGGACCCGTCGAATAAGGGGGTTCCGTTTGGCAGAACTGTACCGAACCGATTTCTCATTGACCCCCGTGATTGCCTTTGCTTCTTTCAATTGTGCTCCAGCAGTCTGCACCGTGACAGAATAGGTGCTTAGTTTGTCGCTGTGGGTACTGACCAACTCCTTCAGGACCTCGATGGTCCCTAATTCGTCGCTTTGTCGGAAGAGGTCTCGCAGTTCGGCGATTTTGATTCGGATGCGTTTCTCGATCGGTATGAGCTGCAATATGTCATTGACCGGAGCCATCGCCTTGTTCCTTTGCAGTGTGTCAAAATCGAGGCCGAGATCGTTGGCCACGGAGTTAGGGCGATGGGTAGTGTTGGCAGTGACTCTCGACTCTTTTGCAGCTCGTGCACGTCGACGAGTGCGAGACGCAGGGGATGGCTTAAAGTATGGAGAGGGTCGATACACGTCATAGTTGAGGGCCGTTCTGTCTGGTCGACGGACAGGCAAAGTGTCATAGTTGACTAGGAAACTCGCCGGGGCTCCAGAACTCGGAGACGTCGTCTCCGGCTGTGGCGGTGATTGTGTCTCGAGGGACTTGCGCGACCGCCGTGCCGCGGATCGACGGGCTTCCTTACGACGCGAGCGAAAAGTGAATCGAAGCATGGCAGAGTCGAAAGCAAGACTTGATTCATTTGCGCAATAGCCGAGGATTTATTTTTGGGGAACAAAAGGAGACCAGACCAAATGCGGACGCAAGTTGACTCGTGGGGCGGTCGCGGGAGAAGCGAGAATGATAGACGGGCGGTGTTGATATCAACATGAATCGGTAGAAAGGCGAGGAGCGGGAAGGAGAAACAAGGTAAGACGGGGAAACAAGGGAAGGGTCACGGGATGCACCTGACCGTTATCCTACAACAGAAAGAGGTAAAAGTCTCGTGTGTGGCGAATAGAGGGGCGGAAGGAGCAAGCAAGCAGAGGAGCGGTGTGTTTGGAGGCCATGAAAGAGCAGCGGAGCGAAGTGATCCGCGTTACGAACAACGTCAGAATCAGCAGCAGAACAAGCTACGCGGCGTACGCGGCGCCCGTTTCTGTATCGGATGTTTGAATGACGCGTCGCCATTGGTCGTAGGCGCGCGATAGTGTGCGTTCTCAAGGACACAAAGTCAGTTTTGGGACGGCAGCTGTCGCATGAAAGAAAGCTGGGAAAGCTTCAAATCCAAATACATCTCCAGTCGTAAGTTTTATCCCTATCACAAAAGCATCCTGCCCCTCGAGACGCAGCGGTGCGATTGCGCCCTATTCTCTTTCCCTTCCTCTTCACCACCTTCCGTCAGAGCATTCATGCATTTGTAAGTCCAGAACTATAGGTGCCACGTGTAGTGGGTTTTCTTCTACACTTCCGCGCTGTGACCCCCTGTGATGGTCGTCAGGCGCAATCTCCGTATTTATACATATCGTGCCGCTCGTCACGCGATGCCTCTATCAGCCACGTTCTGTCGGCTGTCTGGCACCCTCGCCGGACTGACGATATTCTTCGAAACTTGTGGCGCTGTTCTGTCAGAGAAGAGAATTCCCCTTTCCCCAATGTGCACGTTGGCTGATGTGTGCTTGACTTTCTCTCGTAACGTTCGACGGTGAGCCCGAGATTTTTTTTTCACCCATCAATTTGATCCGATTCAGAGAGATACAGTATGTCACATGCGTGTCTCTCTCCTTGGACACGTGTCGTTTCTGATCGTCATTTCGTGGGAAAAACGCGGCGTCGACAAGAGACTCGGAAAAAGATACAAAAAAAAACATACAAGAACTGAAGAAACCGTCATTGCAACACTTTTTTGAAATAATAGTGTATAATATTGGCACCCGGTCGCACCGATACTATGGGGTTTTCAAACTTGTCAAAGAGCCTACACCTCTTCAGCAAAAGGAATCAGCTGCGTCACCTTCATACAGTATCAGTGCCGGCCAAAATGGCTGGCTGGCTTTTCTTGGTTCATCTTGCCCCTACCCAGTCATGACACGTGTGCCCAGGTTTTGAAACTGAGAGCAGGGGGGGCACCGCATGTTTTTGTATTGCACAGTACAACGTTCCCTTCGAAGCATGGGCATGCACAAGAAGATAGGGATTATTTCTCTCGTCGTTTTTGCCTCCAGCGAGGAGCAGTACACTGTAGTGATTTAGAAGCCCATATCCTTGTCCAATACGAAGCTCTACGCTCCCCTTCCCCCCAAAACAACTGCCGAGGTCTACGCAGTTACGGTATTCAAAGGTAGAGAGAGTAGACACAGGCGTGCTATGAAACTCGACATGTTGTCAGCGGTTGTGAGTGCTGTTTGTACAACATATCATGCAACAATTGTAATTTGATTCAATGCACCGCTCACGGGGATCAGTGGGTTTACGCATTACGAATTCTGCAATGATTTGTCCAAATTTCTGAGTGTGCCCTCGCTTTTTGCGTACTGTACTAACATTCTACTGTACCCTTGGGTACAGTACCCAAGGGTACAGTATTTCGCCCAGCGCTCATGATAAACCCACTCGTTTTGTATACTGACAACAAACTCAACAGTATTTGCACCTCACCCACTCAATTTAAACTGCCTCAATTTCGACGCCCTCTATGGGTCATAGTATGTATGATACAGGCGACCCCCTCAATTAGTGCACCCCCGTGCCATGCGCATTCTTTGTGCACTATCTTCAATGTGCTTTATCTAAGGGGCTCGCTAAAAAGTAGTTTACGGGGCAACGAAATGTTCCGTTACCAGCGTTTGCCGTCGCTGACGCTTCGTGTGTTCATTATAGACACGGCTCAACGCTCGCTTAGCAAGATGTTGCATATCGTTCTTGGAGAGCAGTTGAAATCACGCTGCAAATCGACGTGCCGAGCACCCTGTGAAAGTCGCCGCAGCACCACCTCTTTTTGCGAAAGGGTAAGGCGGGTTCTTGACGCCCTGGATGCTGGTTCAGTTGTGCTCATTGTGTGATTAGTTATTCGAAGATGCATAAGGTTGCTGGGATCTGTAACAGAATGGAACCCGCTCTCTATGGACGGCGACGACCATTGTGCTCCCGTGAACAACCGTGTACACTTGTACAAAGTCGTGCCAAGCTATCAGAGGGTGCATTAAAGTCCAATATGCACTAACTAAAAGTGCACTAATTAAGAGACCCCCCCTGTAACCCCCCACGCTCCTAACCTCGTTCTAAAAATATGGGGTCGCAAAGATTGGAACAAATTTATGGTTCACTCCTAGAGCACCAGTAGAAAACCAGATCGCCGCCGGAAACGGCGCAATAGAAGCATCTGATACAGCGCAGTGTGGTCGTGACGTTGCAAATTCCTCACAACGGCAGTGGGTCTCGCCCGGGGCGGTCAAAAACTCTAAGTCTAACACCGACCCCATATCTGACCCCATAAAATTCATTTATGACCCATGTGACCCGTGCCCAGGGGGGTCACGTACAGTAGCAAGTACGCATATAATGCCACTACACTGGCCACAATACCTTTGAAATACCTTTTCAGGGCCCTTTCTAGGACTCCCAGCTCATCACAGTGGGAGCATCGCACTTAACTTTCCTTGCGAGACTCATCAAGTCCACCCCCTTCCCCAATGCAATGAACAGCCGTTGGTCGCCAGGAAGGCCACAGAATCGCCCAGACGTCCAAGCAGAGACAGTAGATCCCGCCACTGTCCTCAAAGAGATCGAGAAAACAGAAGAAGCAGTTAGAACAGACGGATCGTGGGCGGAAACAGCGCAATTTCTTCAGGGAAACTTTCATGCAGCCGGGAGTTCTTCTGCCAATCCTGTTCATCCTGCAAATGATCCACAGCCCGTAGCTCGAGATCTGTCGCAAGAGTTTGCGTAAGGTGGCCGAGCAGGTTCTGACAAGCCCCCTGATATTTCTGTGGACGACGACGGGAGCTTGGAGAGCGCAGACTCTTGCTCTGACCTCGATCCGGACTAATCGTTTAATGATGACTCGTCAACAGGTGACAGCAGCGACGAAATGGAACTGGAACCTCTGAATGACTACAACGGTTTTCAGTTTCGCGATACCGACAGGTTCGCAGACGGGAGCCAATTCTTCGTCAACTTCGTTGACACTTTCCTTGCCGACAAGCTTCGAGCAGAGGTGGGCGGGATCCTCGACAGAGTTGTGCCGAAACTGCAATCGAGCATTCGCGAAAACATCGTGACACCACTGGACACACTCGAGCTGTCTTTCCCCCCATTATTGGTTGACCTCCTTGCGGATTTCGCCAGCAAGTCCCGTTGTGAGTATGAAAAGGAGGCAACCAATCCAAATGAATTTCGCCTAGTAGGCGAAATTCATGTGGATTGTTTGCCCGCATAGTATGCCTCTTGGCTTACTTGAGGGCAGCAGTTTACTGCACTAGCATCACAGGGACATTTAGCCAGGAGGAGATGTTTTGGTATGGCCTTCAAGGGAGGATCCCTGTTGGGATGCATCGCTTTTTAGATGTCCTGCGGGCACTCGGGGGACCACAGCTTGCGGCTTCAGAAAGGTGCTGGGATCACAGGAGCTCCGAGGCGAAGCGATTTCTCGCACTGTAGGAAGAAACGGGTTACATCTATAAATTCCCAGCTCTTCCTAGCACCGGCCCCAATTCTTTCGATTGACGACGATCACATCAGGCAGCCATCCAAGAAAGAAGCAGTGGAAACGCATTAAAAATTGTGAACAATCCTAAGAAGGCGGTTGGTCCTGTCCAAACAGCATGTTCGTCCGCTCTTACGGACTTTTTTTTTGTCGGGCCACTACAGCATCAGGGGAGAAAAGATTCTGGCCACATTCGAGCAGCTTTTTATGGATATACAAGGCGCAAGGCATCCAAGCGACTTGGGCCCTATGACCGAATTAATCGTAGCTGCCGATCGTGGATATATAGGCAAAGAAACCGTGAGGTTTATTGTTCATGATCTTGGGTCATCGTTTATAGGCACACACAAACGTGCCCATGGATACCTTTTTGTTTATGGGTCTACTGGACTGGCGACCAAACACAGGGGCATGGTTATACCAGAGAAGGGTGGAAGGGCCGTTTTTATGCGACGAAAATGTCGAAGGGCAGAGCTAAGGCCTCCGTACCAGGGGTCAAACTCACTGCAATTGCATATGGAGAAGCTGGGAATGGCCGGGTTGCACTGTTCCTTACATCCGTGAAGTAATTTTCCAGAGGTTGGTCTACTGTTCCACGACGGGTTTCCACCAAAATTGTTGCAGGGTCAGGCGCCGGTGGATTGTTACTAAATGGATATCGGATCATTCACAGGGCTGGGGAGGACATTGAGCGGTATCCAGGATATGCTGCGTTTCGGGAGTGCCTTTCAGCTCTTCAGGAGCTGACACGGCAGCAACGTTCTGGCAGGGGCTGGTTTATTCAACGCTCTTTTCGTTTTACGTCCAAGACATGCTTCGGATGTGTCATGGTATTGCGCCTCGCTCAACAGGATCCCCGCTACTCTGTGCCTGAAGGCCTCCTTTCTATCTTGAGCGTGATTTATGCAGCCTCCAGTGACTACGCTGGTGGCGGTCCCTACCCCTCTGATGCCCATAGGGATACTGCTGCTAGGGTTGCTGAGCTTTGCGAGAAGTTTACCAAGAGGCATAAACTCACTGTTCCAATCCTCAACCGATAGCTGGCCACATTTGGCCTTTTGAAATCCGGTCGTAAGGCGGACAAGATCGCGCGCCTCAAGGCCTTCCTTCAGAGCCATTGCCAAACGTCTACTAACGCCGGACAGGCTGTATCGATTTCTACACGCACATCCGCGGTAACAAATAATTCATCCGTGACACAATTCCAGCCGAGGGCCTTCGAACAAGCGTATCTAAAGGAGGCGTTCGGCTCTTGGATTCTGAGGCCGGCCAAGAAAGATACTGCGGCAATGATGGTCGGGCGTGCAAATGACCCGCTGGTATTAGCCCGGATATCGTCCTTCCTGAGAGCTGCCGATTCACCCTTCCTTATCAACTGCATTGTAGACACGGGTCTGGTGTGTGGTCGAAATATCAACTCTAGAACTATGGCTGATTCCCCCGATGGATTGGCATGCTGCAGACTGAGAATCCAACCGCGATTATCAGGCACAGCGGAGGACGAGGAGATAATAGACCTCATTGGAACGGCGGGAAATGCGTTTTTACAGCTGCTATAGAGGTGGAGACTCTATCTTCGGAGCACCGCCTTCACTTCGCTTTCGATATGGTACAAACAGTAGGTCACGTTTTGGACATCGAAGCGGATTCTGCCCAGTGCCGTGACTTATACATGAAAGCTACGATGTCGACGGAGTACAGATGCCAATGTCTCCACCATGCCGCTGTCACAAACACAACGGATGCGTTGTTTGTTGTTGCGTCTTCATCGAAAATAATTTACGTAGTGCGACTGCGCTACAGTGAGGCTCTGCTGTCTAATTATAGAACATACATGGAAGATGTGAGTGGTTCTGTATTCTCTTGGATTGGTGCTTTTCCGAACGATATACCTTCAATTGTAACAGATATCGCATGCCCCGAAGATCAAGGAACAGAAGTTGAAGCATTTTTCTCATACTACAGTCTATGTATGTCAGCCCACCGAGACGTTGCTGAGACGGGGACACCCCTGGAGGAAACTGCGCAGATTAAGCCGAGAGTGGCGTTAATGTGGAACGCAGTGAAAGGTGGCACAGATGAGTTTTCGCGCGCCCTGTCCGATCTGAATGTGGAAATTGTTGGGTCACAGCCCTTATGCAAATATGTCCTGAGATATGCCGTCACACAGATTTACAATTCTTTCCTGTGCTACAGGTTGCTAAAGTTTCAAAACTCTAAGTTCGGAACAATGAAAGTACAGAGTTATAAGCTGAATAGAAAGAGAATAACAAAGCAGATGTCATTCCTAGAGTATATCCGCAGGTTGGTGGACCAAATAGCGTTGCCCCTCGAAGAGAGCAAGGGAGAGGAGATGAATGACGTGCTCTATCAAAGGTTTAATCGGAACATTTTGGCGTCTTTCTCGGGAAGGGATATGTGGATCCTGAGGAGCCGAGGCCGTCACGAAGTCAAATGGCAACCTTTCCGTGAAGCTAAGAATGCAAATGGGTCGAAATATAGAGTCCGCATAAGAAAGTGGTGTGTACTATGTACTCAAGTCCTGAAAAGGGATGACGACGGAAAGATTTTAAAGAAGGGACGCAAGACTCCACAACATGCGCAAAATGCTTGGTCCCACTCTGCAATCCGGAGGCGAAGGTGACTGGCGACAAACTGCCATGTTGGAACGTATTCCACGCCACGAAAGATTTGAGTTGTGTTGTCGGTAGCTTGCTTCAACAAACCAAGGAGAAGGCCGGCAATTCGGCTACCATAGGCGAAGATCTGGGAAACATGGCGTCAGAGGGTCTGAGCGGGAGAGCTCCTTCCGTACAAAATTCTAGGAACAGTAGCGTGAGGCGCAGTGCTAGGAAGCGCTCTCGTACATCGCGAGACTCAGATCTGCCTCCCGCCAAGCGCCGCGGAAAGCACGCAGGCTGGAATAAACCATCCTCGAGCAGCGGAGTTGCAGGTGATACAGGGTTAATGGTAGCGGAGAAGCAACTGATTAAAAGAGTCTAGCTCCAAACCCCTCCCTCTTGGCATTTGTTGGCGACGCGACGCAGATCTACAGCGTGCAGACAACAGAATAAGCTACGAAAGGTAAATGATAATGCGTATCGCCAACGGTGTGAGTGCTAGGCACGGGAGACATCCTGCAGTGTGATTCAGGGCGCCGTCGAGACCAAATGTGGCGCGCATGTGGCGTCGACGGCATACACACACACCACCGATCACTGCAGCGTCGCCCGCTTTACCACGTCTTCCTGCCTCACAAGCCAGCCCGGCCGGCGGCGAGCTGGACCGAATGGTCGGTGCACATGCGTCTGTGGTGCCACGCACCAGCGGTGGCGTCCCAAGAGCTATCGAGCCGAGCGCAGCGCGAGCGGACAGCGGGAGCCCCCGGAGCAAGGCGGGAGCGCTTTGGAGCGTCGAAGTAGCCTACGTCCCGGCGGGCGCAGCAGGAAACTCATCTAGCGGCTGGCGGCCACGCGTGTTGCACCGAGTGTACCTGTCCTGTGCCGGAGCGGCGAATGTCCCAGAAGAGGCGAGGCTCGGATCCTGGTCTTCGGCTTGGGAATGTGTACGACGATCAGCAGGAATGCCTGCGCTGTCGGCGGTTATTACCAGGCGCCCAGATCATCGTTCGCAGGGCTGCGAGGGTCTACTGCGGAGCACGGGGTCATGGGGTCGGGGCGGCAGGTGACCATAGACAAAGCGATGGGGTCTTTACGGGCGGGGATATCTCTGACCCCATGCAAGGGGTACTAATTTTTGTATAGATTTTAGAACGGGGCTAATGTTCTTTCGTCCACCAAAGACCCCGCGACCACAGAATTACGTGCGCTTTATTTAAGACACTTGACAGTACAAGCTACAGTGGGTCCGTCCAGAAATTGCCAAATTACTTCTGTACCACTGTTTTGGGCAGTCGTCGCTCAGTAAATCTGGCGGACAGCCGCCACTTTTGACGAAGTGAAACCGCTCCCGAGGGGTGGGATCCCTTCACCAAATCCCCTGAACAATTGTTTTCGCGCAAATATATGTCTACACTCTGGAACTGCAAATTCCCTTACACATCCTTTCGTCACCCTCCCCGTCCTGCTCCCCTCCAACTCAACCTTGCTCACAACTTCCCGCCCCTCTTCCCCCCTCTTCAATCCCTACGGCCGATCCAATGAGAAGCCCTGTTCTCAAGAAGGCATCTTTGTACGGGGCAATAGCTGCGTACACACCTCACTCGCTTTTTATTACATCCAGAAAATGACGCCTGCTCGTAATCGTTCGCGGAAAAATCTTTAGTATTGCAGGGTGCCCTGCTAATCTTAGCAGGGCACCCCGCAAAATGTCGTCGTTCGTGGTTGACGGGTCTTAAGACC
>NW_005178485.1:304914-348307 GCF_000350225.1 Chondrus crispus | reverse complement strand
GACATACATAGACTGTAGTATGAGAAAAATGCTTCAACTTCTGTTCCTTGATCTTCGGGGCATGCGATATCTGTTACAATTGAAGGTATATCGTTCGGAAAAGCACCAATCCAAGAGAATACAGAACCACTCACATGTTCCATGTATGTTCTATAATCAGGCAGCAGAGCCGTCAACCACGAATGACGACACCGTGGAATCCAATTTTGTCTGCGGCATAGGCGACGATTTCCGGTCGTCAGGTAACATGGAAACCCGTACAAGTAGAGGCCCCCCAAAATTGAACAAACACAAGTCACACCGCGCAAAGCAATCTTAAAATAACCTGTTTTCAGTGGTTGCTGATGCGTTGGCAACCTGACGGGACCCATGTCGGTCATTTCAAATGATGGGTTTGAAGACCAAGTGGAATTCCAACACCGCTCCCTTTTGTTTGCCTGGTTCCAACGCCTGAAATGCCCTTCAAAGTGACGCTATATTGCATCTTTGGCGGCGAGAGGCGCGCCTCTCGCCACTGAAGATGCATCTCCCGGGGCATCACATTTGGGGCTTTGTAAAGACTCATGCGAACTGCCAAGGCCTTCTGCTCGTGTCTTAGTCGTTCCGCACGGACTCGGGCGACCTGATTGGCTTCCTTTAAAGCGCTTTCGGCTTCCCCTTTCATTTTCAACGCGTGTCGGGCCTTATCTAGTAGAAAATTCTTTTTGGCAAGGGATAAAGCCTTTGTGCCAGTCAGCATTAGACCAGAAGATGTGTCCAAAACCCCCGACGCTGCAACTGTAGGCTTAATTCACAAACCGTTCCTTCTTTCCATTCTTCGTTGTTCCATCAGAGATTCTATTTCTCTGACAGAGAGAAGCCAACAGTTGTGGTATGACGATTCCGGACGTGGAACTCCGAGCAAAACGTTGCTGTCCAGAGGCCGAATGCCTGAGTTCTTAAACCCTGACATAATATTGCTCCGGGTGAACGCACGGTGGAACGCCTCCCTCATAATTTTCAAATAGTCGAAGACATCGTATGTGTCGCCTGCTGCCGGGGAGGATAGCTCTTCAATTGAAACACGTAGATGCTCTTTGAAAGGACCGAAAACGCTTACATCGAGTGGTTGGGTGGACCCACTTGTGTGGGGTAATGCATACACTATAATTCCTGACGCATCAAATAGACGTAAGACCGAGTACGTCATGTGTCCACGATACCCATCTAGAATAAGCAGCACTTTTCTACCACCTATTGTCAAATCGCGACAATCCTCCGCAAACAACCTTCCCCATTGTAAATAATTGTGCGAGTCAACGCTCGCAACGTCTCGGCGAGTAGTTATTGTGGTATGACTACCTTCGTCCCGACCACTCGGAACGAGGGGGTTAGAGGTGAGGGAGAGCGCGACGCTGGGTTACCTACACCCGGATAAAAACCGTACGGATGGACTCGAAAAGAGGGAACGCTCACATGGCCGGTGAGGCGCAGCCGGTCGGTGGTGTTATAACCGGACGGCTGGTCACGGGTTAGAAGCCCGAGCTAAAGGAAAACCGGAACGGTGTTAGTACTTAGCCGTAAAGGGAAGGGAGGCGAGTCTGCCTCTTCTTTACTGGGACGGGGCGGGTGCCCCCGGTCTTAAACCCTAAGTGGGACGCCAGGACACCTGTCCCGCTACAGTAGCTGTTACTTACTGTATACCAGCTAATGTACACAATTAATAAATTTGTGCCATTAACTACTAATTACTACTTATAACCGTACGGATTACACACGTGTATCCGGTGGAGTATTACTGTTCTCCGCACCGGCCACCAGCTGTAAATACAACTCCTTACAGTTGTGCTGGCGCTTACACCCGAGATCACTGTACGCCGGGGCGGCAGCGGTGGCTCAGTCGCCTCCGCGCAATTGTACTACAGTTATCACACTACCTCGGGGTAGGAAATCCGCGAGAGTTTCCATTGTTTCCATTCCATCATGCAGGGTTGTCCAGTACGTAACCCGAGTGCCCTGTACGACAAACAACGACCGCCCTACGTCACCGTTTGCAAACAGGACGGGCATCATGGTAATAAGTTTTATGCTTTTAAATTCAGGCGATTGTCTCTCAGCCGGCCGGCCCCGTGTGTTAAACGTCTTGTTCCGGACGGATTGCCTGCAGTCATTACTCGCTGTACTGCCAGTCTCATCCAAGTTTGCGATTCGAGAGGGGTCTAGATTATGCACTCGGATAAGGCGCTCTATCTCGGCGAAGTGATGAGTAAGATTTTGCGCATTTGTAGCGCGCCAGCGGGCCTGTTCTTGCTTAGAAGCCCGACCAAACTTTATTTCGCTGCTGTGCCGTAGAGCGAAAAGGCGTAGAAACTTTCTCCCCGGTTTTCCGTTGACAAACGGGAGCTTGCTTTTTCGAGATTGAGGGAAGGCCTGCACCATGTCTTGAACGGCGAGAGATACATCTTCACGACTCATACTGTAGCCACGATCAGAGAATCGTGTGATGAGTTGGACGATTACGTTTTCTTCTGTCTGTGACAGATATGTCCACCTCATGGGGAGCCTTGATTGCTTCTTCAGTCGGTAATGAAAGGTTGATAGGGGAAGTCGAGCAATTTTGGCAGCATCTCGCATCTTCGCGCATGCGGACAGGGCTTCCTGAGCTTTTGCAAATCGCTCGCTTTGTTTGGCGAGATCAGACTTCTTTTTTATCATCGTGGAACTTGTGAGGAAGTCTGAATGCGGGTCGTCCAATGTCTCGTTTTTGCTCTATTATCTCTCCTCTTCAACGATTTTTGGCGGGTATCTGTCACATTCAAAACAGAACCTCTTCTGTTCCGCACAAAGAAAAGGCGCTAAACACGTTTCTAAGAATTATATTTATTTTTCATTTGCTGCGGCCGAGATGCTGTAAGAAAGCTGCCGATAGAATTGACATTGTGCAACTGAAAGAGAGCAAAGTTGCCTTTTTTGGATAAATTTTGTTAATATTTGGGTTGCACAGCTGTGGGGGGACTGTTCAGAACAGGGGGGTGCCCACTTGTAGTGAAAGTGGCCGTTACTGTGTTACGTGTGATGGTGGGCTTTAGGTCGCGAGTATTACACAGCTGGGGCCAAAATCATGGCTTTGGCGATTTGGCGAAGCGGCGGCGGCTTAGAGCACCCCTATTGTCGGAGTATAAGAGTAAATTTTTAATTTTTTGGAGATAGCTTTTCAACATGGCAATTGCCATGTTGGAAACCTATCTCCAAAAAAGATATGGTTAACCCTATTGGGGGTGGTTATCTCCAAAAATTTAGCATCTTGAGTAAATCTGTATCGAAACTTCCAGTGATTTGGCGACAGATTTACTCATTTCATTTACTCATATAGAGATGCAAGTAAAACCGTGACACTTGGCAGAAAAATTCACAATAGTCCGGTTCCCGCCATTTCAAGCGCCATTTCGAGAGATATCTTTACCGGACGACAATAATAGGAAGACGCTCACTCGATTTTCCGCTTCTCTCCCATCTATTCCACCACTCCCTCAGTGACTCCCTTCCAATGTCTCTCGACTCAAGCAAAGGAAAGGGGAGCAACTTTACGGCAGCTGACGACCTTTTCATATCCAAATGCTGGATATCTGTTTCACAAAAGACTGTAGAGCAAAACTCTGACACGTTCTCGGGCATAATCGCGGAGGCATACCACAACCACCCCGACAAAATAACTGCACGTTCAGCCTCAAGCCTCAAGTGCAGATGGACCACGATTCAAAAGGTAACCTAAAAGTATTTGGTCTCGGAGAAGCTTTACCGAGCGAACATACCTTCCTGCGAGACTGAAGAAGACACGAAAATAAACATATTGAAGCTTTACCGAACTCGCTCCGCCACGCGTGACAAAGAAGGCCGTCAAAAGCTTGCTGCCCCAGTCAAGTTTCTCGAGGCGGATGCTGTTCTTTCGACGCATCCCAAATTTTCTATTGATATCAGAGGGGGATCTGCCTCTTCTGCGGCAGATTATCGAGTCACTATCGCTTCTAGCGACAAGACATCCCGCAACACACTGCAAATCACAGGCACAAGGCTTAATGTCAATCGGGATGTTTGCAATCGCGAACCCAGCGTTGGAGGTATCATTGATATTAATGCTCCGTCTCGGGCGCGGCCAAAAGGTATAAAGCGACAGAGAGCAGATGACGCTGCTGAGGCTGGAACGTACAAAATAGCGAAGTCTATTGACCGTGTGAGCCTTGCGATTGAGACCAGTACGGTGGCAAAGCTGAAAGCATCTTCAGTGTCTATGAAGTACAAGATCATCAAATCTTTGCCAATGAATGAGAACGAAAAGGCTCATGAGCTCCTAAAGCTTTTGCTCGTCGCTTCTTCTCTCGACAAAAGCGGGCAACACGACGAGAAGAAGAGCTCCAGTGGCCATCCCTCTCAGTCTCTGGGTGAAAGCGAGTGATGAGCGCGAGAAAATTTTATTCGTGAGTTGCTCTGTCTACACTGTCCTGCCTCGCGCACACTCGCTTGATCAGTCATGTTCTACCTTCTCTAAGGTCTGCTCCCCACGGGAAGTGCTAGTATGGCTGCGTGTAGTACGGGTACTGCGAAAGGTGGTTGTGTGGAGGGACTATGTGACTCGACTGAGCTTCGTGAGAGCTCTTTGTAGTACAATTGCGCGGAGGCGACTGAGCCACCGCTGCCGCCCCGGCGTACAGTGATCTCGGGTGTAAGCGCCAGCACAACCGTAAGGAGTTTTATTTACAGCTGGTGGCCGGTGCGGAGAACAGTAATACTCCACCGGATACACGTGTGTAATCCGTACGGTTATAAGTAGTAATTAGTGGTTAATGGCACAAATTTATTAATTGTGTACATTAGCTGGTATACAGTAAGTAACAGCTACTGTAGCGGGACAGGTGTCCTGGCGTCCCACTTAGGGGTTAAGACCGGGGGTACCTGCCCCGTCCCAGTAAAGAAGAGGCAGACTCGCCTCCCTTCCCTTTACGGCTAAGTGCTAACACCGTTCCGGTTTTCCTTTAGCTCGGGCTTCTAACCCGTGACCAGCCGTCCGGTTATAACCCCACCGACCGGCTGCACGTCACCGGCCATGTGAGCCTTCCCTTTTTTCGAGTCCATCTGTACGTACGGATGGACTCGCAAAAAGGGAAGCCGAAGCAAAAGGGAAACCGTACTGTTTTTATCCGCGCGTGGGTAACCCAGCGTCGCGCGCTCCCTTACCACTAACCCCCCCTCGTTCCGAGTGGTCGGGACGAAGGTAGTTATACCACACTCTTGCCGGGGTAGGGTGTGCTGGAGTATGTGGTGGGCTGGTACGACGACATTGGTGCCAGTAGTAGCGGAAGGGCACACTATGGCCGACTTGCACACTGCCGCTACGGCGCCGCTGGCTGTGATTCGAGAGGAGGGGCGTGAGCGATGACAACAGGGGAAACGTCGGGAAATTTAGGACCGGAATAGCAACCTCCGTCGGCCTGAATGACGCTGCGCGCAAAGCCCCACATTTTATCGGACCACGATCCTTTGCCAATTTATCTGTGTTTTCACTTTTAACACGTCATTTTTTTAAAAAGGGGCACAAAAAACGGCCGATCTGAGACAATCTGAACCTGTGGGAAAACTGCGGAACCAAGCTTTCAGCACGTTTGTGGTATCCCAATAAAGCTCTGAATCAGGTGATAATGGCAATTGCATTTTCTCGTGGATTTAGCGTGCACGTGAAGGGCTGGTGAGGTCCCGTTTTCTGCTCGTTTGGCGCGAATGGACTAGATAAAAATATACATTTTATTGCATTTATGCTCACCCTCATACTCAACACCACCACAAAGCATGTGTCTCCCCGGCAGACAGTTCCTGACCTGAAAAGCTATCTTATACCTTTCAAATCCACACCATTTACCACAGACTATGCATTATGCTTTCCTTGGTGCTGCAGCGACGCCACTTTGTTTCTAATTGCCTTGTCGGTCGGAAAATCCTCCGGAAGGGCATCATTGCTTATTTTCAAGCTCTCAATAAGCCTTTGTCTCCCAAACCGAGGCATTAACTGCTCATCGGCCACCACCAGATCCAGTAGTGCTTTGGCATATTTTTGCGACATCCTCGGCCGCACCATCGCTTCCCCTCTCGCCTCTACAAGATGAGTTTGCACTGGGACGACGGCAGCTTGTCTCTCATTTCTGAACGCGTTGTGAGACTTGACTTTCTTTTCTTTCCTTACCAAACTACTGATAAACGCAATGACTTTCTGCTCTGCGGGTATGTTATATCGTCCTGGATACATAGTTTTTAGTTTTTGGATCATCCGGCTCGCCCTCATTTTGCGTCCTCCCTCTTGGTTCCCGTCATCAAACCATCCTGTGAGTTCCGTTCGATACAATGACACAGTATTGGCTCCAAGCGTGCTTCCGTGCAACGGCCTTCCAGCCCATCGAGATGATATGCGACAGGCTGTTCTAGTGCTTTCCTCAATCTGCAGACCAACGAGGGCAGGGTGGATGTCTTTGGAGACATATGTCCCAATGTCAGACGTGTTGAGCATACTGAGTGCCATCCTTATCGCTCGAAAAAGAACAGATTGGGACCCCACAGCTCCAGTACATATCAAGTAATGTGCATCGAGTGCTTTGGTCCCTCGATAGAATTTGCCGCACTTCGTGCACTGTGGCATAATTTCATCTAATTGTGCCTCCTCCGCATCACTGGTGTCGCTTTGCGGCTCATTGCGGAGCTCATTCTCAGCTTCTTCTATGTAACTTACGTTTCCTCTTCTTCTCCTCTTGCGAAAAAGTAATCTGATATGTGCTGTAGTGTATACAGTAACTCCTGTCATGTTACTTTTGTATGACACGGACTCCGGCAAAACTACGTCTTCAGTATCAGGGGCAAGATTGTCATCCTCTGTGTCAATATCCTCTTGTCCTTTCTCTTCCGTACAGTTCGCTTCCCCAGGGCCAACTACTGTCTGCTTCCTCGAGTATTTTTGACCGAACACGTATGGAATTGACTGACGATTGGAAAGTTTATAGCATCCCGCATTCACTTCGTTTCCACTAAAGTTGGAATATATAACCTCGTTCACACGTCCTAATTTCGCCAGCTTCCCATTACTTTGTGCATCAATCCATTCTTTCATATTCGAATATTTTCGATGAATGCATACTAACTCTGCAGTGCAGTTTGCAACTCCACCGAAGCTGTTTAAGGCACGAACTATATCGGCTGGCGTGGTTACGTCTTGTCGCGTTGCATTACAGAACCTGTTTATGTGCATCATTGATAATGCAAAGTGTGCATCCACAAGGCTTTTCCCTCTTTGTGTCTCGGAATGCACAAAACCACTCATAACTATGCCATGTTTTCTCGAGATAAAAGGACCCATCACAGGTACTAAGTCGTTCTGATAACACATAGCATTGTCCGATAGGAGCGTGAAGGACTTGATCGTGGGAATTTCAATGACTAATCGGGATAGAATGGCGTCCAAGAGACTGCATATTGCCACTCTGTCTTGCTTCATGTCGTTACTGATGACGTGATCTAGAAACACAGTATGTACTTCGTATGAGTCTGTAGAGGCTTGCTGCTCGACCGAGTCACAGTAAAATAGAACTGCCCCGTGCCAAGATATGCCCTTTTTTCCAAAGAATTCCGTCGTCTTCTCCCTGTAACGTATAGGTTCGAACTTCATTTTGTAATCGACGAGTATTACAGCTTTGCACTTCGACCGGTCCCGAGAAAGACCCTCAAAAAGTTCAGCGATTCGCTGTTCCTGGTTTTTGCATCTCTGCTGGTGACCTAAGTACAGCATCACTTTGTTCTTTACCTCGTCGAGGGCCTCTATTATGTCCGCTTTCGGCGCATGCAGTGCCTGCTTGACATTCGAAATCACCTGAAAAGGAGCCATGCAGGCTGCACATTCACTCTGTCGCGAGCTCTCAAGAGGTCCAATTAAATCTCTGCTATTCTCCTGCGGCTCTATAGCAAAAGAGCTGTCATGAAACGGATCAGAGTCTAAGTCAATGTGGTTTAGGTACGTGAATTTCAGGAACTCTTCGATGGCATCTGCTTGAGCTTTGAGCTTTTCTCTCTCTGCTTCACTCCCTTCAGCACAGATTATCTCTCGGAGTGTGCGAAGGCTGTCGTAAACGAGTGCGCCGAGGACGTAGTCTACAGCAGATTTTCTCTTCTGCTGCGTGCGAGTCAAAGTCAGACATTTGCAAAAAAACGGAACGACTCAATGGCCTTTCCCCGGTATTATTCTGTCTGGTATCATAAAACCAGGAAGTGTAGTCAGCCTAGATCCTTTCGTTCGTTTTGCGCCTCATTACAGCCGGAAACTCCACCCATTCGTTGTCCAACCTCAACCGTTTCATACCCCAGGAAAGCAACTGCACGTTTTCTGGACGAAGCAGAAACCTCAAAGCCTGACTTATAACGTCCCCGTGGCGTTTTGCTTTGGTATGAACGACCACGGGTAGTGCTCCAGCACACAGTAAATGATCGCAATCTTTCCTGGCTCTCTGAAATAATCTTGCCACTGCGCCACTTCTGGCTTTCTTTTTTGCGGTTTGGTCGAGGTTTTCTAAATGGGCAGTGGTTCGTTTCCTATTTACGGCATCAGAAGCTCCTTTGCCCTCACGATTTTCAAGGTCCTCTTTTTGACTGCCTTGTGTGTTCGAGGTTGTGAAGGCTTTAAAGCATTCGGTGCAATAAAGAGGGTCGTCGGCATCTTCAACGCTCAGTTTGAGTACTTTTTGGCAGCACAAGCTATGGACGCAGGCATTACAATGAGAAAAATTATGACCTGTAGCAGTCCCTCTCTCGCCTCCTCCGTCCAATACACAGCCCTGCACACGACACCTAAATAGATTATCAATACCACCAGGACACGTGAAGAGCGTACCCATAGGTAAAGTGTCAAGTGCCACATCACTCATGGCTGCCGGTTGTCTTTGCTGTAGGGCGGGCGTCAACACACTTTGGTGGTACGTCTCCTTCTCATTAACATGTGTAACATCGTAGCTAGGTTTCATCACTGCCTCAAGGACGCTTGGCGGCTGAACATCATCACTTTGGTTCTTCCCAGAAAAGCCATTTCCCTCAAATTCAGGCTTTTCTAGTTCAATTTCTACAGCGTGGGGCTCTTCTGGATCCGACACGCGAGAATCCTTCGTTCTTGTTTTAGAATCATCAGCTTGTAGAACGCGATGGAATTCCGCCCCGCTCACAGAAGAACATAAAACTGCCTGAAGCGTCTTTTTCTCAATAGAGCCATTATTAGCAGCTTTGATCCCATCAGAAATGGCGCCCTGAAGTTTAGAGTTTTGCACATTTTCCTCCATAAAAGACCGGAAATGGTTCTCAGAGTCACTCGGAAGAAAGGCTCGTGAAAGAGCCGCCAAACATTTACCCATCACAACGTGGAGTTTGCTTCTTTCTTGAAGTGTGATGTCTGTAAGCGTTGAAGTCAACGTGCGACTTGCAGGTAACAAAAATTTGGTCTCACGGCGATTTATTCCCAGAGTAGTAAGAATAGATGCGACTGTTCTAACGTCCAACTTAGAAATATTTTCTCGAGCTTGGCGAAATGAAGCTTGTGCTTGTTGTCGAGTTTCGGTTCGTGCGGCGGCAGAGGCACGACGTTGACTTTGAATTTGCTGCTTCGGCGGCCTGCCGCGACCTCTTCGAGGTCCTCGGCAGGTACAGGAAGGACAGTGGGGGCAATTCCCACATAGTTGGCATGCCCGCTGGCGATGGCCACAAGTGCCCATTACCATCAAAGAAATCTGGACAGCGATGTTCAATGTCAGGGAGGTCTGTCGGTGTGTGCTGGCAGTGAGGAGCGGGAGGCACGAGACCGTGAAAAGGACGTAGGGGGTGCAGGTGTCAAGGTTCGAAGAATTGTAGCAGCTGAGGTTCAATGTCAGGGAGGTCTGTCGGTGTGGGCTGGCAGTGAGTAGCGGGAGGCACGAGACCGTGAACAGGACGTAGGGGGTGCAGGTGTCAGGGAGGACTGGCAGTGAGGAGCGGGAGGAACGAGACCGTGAACAGGACGTAGGGGGTGCAGGTGTCAGGGAGGACTGGCAGTGAGGACCGGGAGGAACGAGACCGTGAACAGGACGTAGGGGGTGCAGGTGTCAGGGTTTGAAGAATTTTGGCAGCTGAGGTTCAATATCAGGGAGGTCTGTCGGTGTGGGCTGGCAGTGAGGAGCGCGAGGAACGAGACCGTGAACAGGACGTAGGGGCTGCAGGCGTCAAGGTTTGAAGAATTGTGGCAGCTGAGGTTGGCTTGGCAAGTCGGGGGAGGGGATGGGGGAGATGAAATCGCCATGTGTCAATTGCCCACTTTCATAAAGCAGAACTGCCTCTGAAAAGACAGGATGGTTCAGTGAAACATCTCTTGCTTGGCAAAATGTCGCGAGAACTAAATTTTGATTATATTTTTCTAGTCCATTTTGGGTGAGATTTGGTTGTTACACCCCCTACAAGGAGGTTAACCAAGCGCCAGAGGGTCACCTTCCCAACCTTCAATCTCTAAAAAACTCGGCCCGTCCATTGGTGGAATCTCAAAGGAGCTTCTACCGTTGACAGATTCAACGAGCACCGAACCCGCAATTTTTTTGGATACAGAGATGTCTCCTGAGATGTGCCCCTTTTTAAAAAAATTACGTGTTAATGTTTGTTTGTGCCTCCCTTCATGTCCCAGAGGTGATGAGATAGAGATTCTGTTAGCTGTACGTGACTATACCTATCAGTCACCAACATATTGCGCTGTATTAAATGAGGCAACCCGCCAGTGCCACCACCAGACCTTTGCTTAATATCCACTTCATCAGTTGTCACATCCTCCTCACATGTGAAGAATTCTTCTAGTAGTGCCCTATTGCTTTGGGCAACTCCAGTGTCATCGACCTCATCCGAAAGCTCTACACTTACAGATATTTTTGTGGTCTAACTACCTTCGTCCCGACCACTCGGAAACGAGAGGGGTTAGAGGTAAGGGAGCGCGCGCCGCCGGGTAACCCACGCGCGAACGCAGACCGTACGGATGGACTAGAAAACAGGGAAGGCTCACGTGGCCGGTGACGGGCAGTCGGACGGTGGTGTTAGATCCGGACGGCCGGCCACGGATTAGAAGCCTGAGACTAAAAGGGAAACCGGAACGGGATAGAAATTGGCCGTAAAGGGAAGGGAGGCTGGTCTGCCTCTAGTTACTGGAACTCGGCAGGTGCCCCAGGTCTTAACCCCTAAGTGGGACGCCAGAACACTTGTCCCGCTACAGTAGCTGTTACTTACTGTATACCGGCTACTGTACTAAATTGGCTAATTTGTGCCATTAGCTACTAATTACTTACCGTTCGCATCCTACACGTGTAACCGGCGGGGTACTACTGCACTCCGCACCGGCCGTCTGCTGTAAAATATAACTCCTTACAGTTCTTCTCGCGCTTACAGCCCATCGTACTGTACCCCGGGGCGGCGGCGGTGGTGCCAACGCCTTTGTGCCGTTGTACTACAGACCCCTTCCTTACTTCGCGACACGTCCTCGTCGCGGCGGACAAAAATCCGTGCCAGCTGTGACGGTCTTCTATCTCGAACGGAGACCATGCGTGGGCCGCGGAGACGCGGGTGTGCAGTAGTTATCTCCCTCCAGTCCTCAAACCCGCATGCACACCCGCAGCGGCAGTCATCTCCCGACCCGCGCGGAGGAGTTCAGCGCTCCTGCGGTTCCCGGTTCCATCCGCAGTACGTCACCGTTTTGGTCGGGCGGCTTCGGCCTGCGCAGGGCATCGAATAACTGGCGCAAAGAAGTCTTTTTCCAAGACCCACCCGGAGGGCTGGCCATTTTTCCAAGAATTCCCCTTCTATTTCCTCCATAACTCTGCCCATGCCTCGCTGCAACCGTCCAGGCGGTGTGTAGCACGCCTATTCTGGTGTGCTCGGCATCCTTCCCGTCCAAACGCGGGCGAAAACTTAACGGTAGACCTTATCCCGAACGGTTCCTATTTGGAAACCAATAGAAATTGTGAAACAGTCAGAAACTCCATAAAACTGTTTCTGTTTCCAAATACTCCCAGGTCGGCCACGACCTCAGGAGTCCAGAACCGTTCTTGGGTTTGGCCTACGATTTTTATTTGCCCTTCTGGAGGGGAAATCGTAGCCCTTCTTCCCGTACAGCGTTCCCTTGAAGAACCGAGCGGGAACTCGGGTTTGCAGTTACAGCGGACGGACCCGGTATACCTTCAACCGTCCGGGTAGGCTTGCCATTGCGGTGGGGCGTCTTCCCCCGGCGCCGGGCATCGTCAAACCGGCGGCAAAAGAAGCGATTTTCCCCCACCCACCCAGAGTGGTGGCCGTTTTTCCAAAAACGGCGCTCTTTCACCCGCGAGACAGCGGGGTGTGTGACCGCCAGCATGTCCGTGCGGTCAGCGGGGAGCTCCCGGCGGCGGTACGCCCGACCGTTCGTCCGAAGCCGGTAGGTAAGTCCTGCAGTTGTCACTTTCCGCGGAGGGCCCGATTTGGAAACGAAATGAAACTGTAAAAAACGAGCAGAAACAGCGTGTTACAGTTCCGGTTTCCAAATCCGCCTGGGCCTTCCCAAAGTCGGGTTTTCCGTCTTGGGACCTCCGGACGCGGACAGACCCGGGGAGTGCAATGCAATTAACGGGAGGGGGCGACGAATTTTTCCCACCCTTTGAGAGGGGAAAACGTAGCCCATCCGAGGGCTTAATTAAAAACCGGTGAACTGGGTCATTCCAACGGTGCAGCGAGTCCATCCGCACCGGGTCTATGCGCCGCAGGCTCGCAGGTGGCGCACAGTAGCATGTAAGCGCCAGTAGCGATAGATTACCGCTTATGGGAGGCCTTTGTTCAGTCCCTATATGTAGTCCGCTGGGTTGTAACCTACCAGTGGACGTGGTAGGAGGGGCCGGTACCGGTCTCCTAGAACTTTCCTGTCGGTGTCGGCGGCCGGTGCGCCCCGCTGCCCGGGATGAGTAACCTCGCGGTTGGTGCGGCGTGGTGCTGCAGAGGTGGTTCCCCGTCCCTACGCAGCACGAGGAGCTCATCCCCGCCAGGGGGTTTGCAGTAAATTCGTCGTTCTTTTCTCAGCACCTTATGCCAAGATTTTCGGCGCCGCGGGTGGCTTTTTGGTGATTTGACGAGCTCCGATGGGGCAGTCTCCGAAAGCGGTCGTATTTGGAACCGCCGCCTGTGCTCTGAGGGCCACATACACCAGGTTCCTGGCTCTGCTACCGGATCGGTCCCGGGTCACCCCGCTCTTGAGCCCCCGACGAGGGCTCGCCTTGACAGTATTTCCGCGTCAGTACTCCCCCGTTTGGTCTTGTCTCCCGGGTGCTAACCCGGCCTCGGCAGAGGGCTACAATTTTATCCACCCCAAGGGGGGTGAGACGAAGCCCGCCCGAAGGTTTCCTTGGCTATTGCCGCGTCGGGTCGCCCCGCCGCCGGGTCCATTCCATCCGCGCCGGGTCTGTCCGGTGCGGTTTTAGCGGTGGTGCGCGGTTGCCCGCATGCGCCAGAACCGGTCGATGAAGGGTTGCGGGATGCCTTCGGCAGGTTCCCAGGTATCGTCCGCTGGGGTATGACCATACCAGCGGACCTTGTACTGGTTACCACTGCGGGTTTCCCGGTGGGCGACCAAGTGGTCAACCACGCATTCCGCCGGCGGTTCGGGTGTTCCAGCCGGCGGGTCCGTAGTCGATGCGGCCACAGTGGGGTCGGGCGGTCCCCGGGGCATCTTGATTACCCGACCGATGCTCACGTGGTTCGAAACCCATCTTGGTCGACGACCACGGTGGCCTCCGTAGCGGATCGGACCCGAAACTGGCCTTCCGTTTTCGGTAAGAGCTTGACGTAGGGTCTTTCTCCGTCGCTGGGCAGGTCTCCTCGTTCGGCGCTCGTCAACGGCCGCGGTGGACGGTCCACGTAGACAATGTCTCTCACCGCGATGACCGGGCGGAAGCCCACCTTCTTATCGAAGTCGGTTTTGTACCTCCTCTGCTCCGTGGTTAGTTTCTCACACGTGCGCTCGAGGGCACCTCGGAGCTTCCGCAACGTCGCGTGCTTGAAATGTACCGGGGTACGCGGGTGTTCCGTGTGAGATCCGGCGTCCTGCGGCACAGTACCGGGCAGTGCCAATCCGGACGGTGGTCGCGTCAGCAACTTTCGGATCAACGATAATAAGTTGGTCATGTAGTCGCCAATATAGCTTCAGTGGTACACGGAACACTTGACGGAACCTTGCAGCAGAGTATGTGGGGTTCGCGCACAAGTAATCAGAGAACCATGAGCATGGACCACGATTGATCTTGTCTGACCCCACAGCTCTTCCGCGTGAGTAGTTGCGTTTTTTCTGTATCGCTTTTGCAGCAGCAAGAGATACTTGGATGAGGGTTTCGATGTCGTCCCCGAACAATCCCTCAATAGAACAGATCAAAACCGAAGAGGATGACAATGAAGAACTCTCGCTTGGATTCATTTCGTTGAATCGGTACTCCATTCCTTCGGAAGGGTGCGTGTACGGGCATGGGGTAGTACTGTATCATCATGATCTCTGTGATTCTATGCAAGCCTATTATGTTCCACCACGTTTCATATTGCTATACCAAATCACATTTTCCATTAGGGGTGCACACTGAGAAGCCATCTCCAAATCCCAATATTTTCTCGTTTACCTTTCCCATTTTCCCAAATGAATAGGGGTGCTCTTAGAGCACGTCTATCGCTGTGAGTGAAATATCTAAATTCTCATATTGGGCAATTTATCATATCATATTGCTAGTTTATTCGGCGTTATTTATCCAACACAACACTATAAATGTGCAAATCGAAATGTATCCATGACCGTTTTTAGCTCAAGTTTTAGCTCTTTATTATTTTAACACGGCTGTACAACGGCCAACCACATGCAGACAAATGGACAGATACGACACCTGTCCACGACGCCCTGAGCTCCTCCCGCCAAAATGGTAATCCCAGGTTCATGATATCCCGCCATCGTCAATATTTCTGGCTGCTGCCGCCGGCAACCCTACCCGAGCTTCCCAACCTCTGCCCACGAACTACTGCACTACCTTCCCTTCCGAATCCCTTTCCCTCAATCACACCGATTGACGAAAAACGAGCACAGCACGTCGCCGTTACAGGCCTCGTTCTCATCACCATACCGCCTCTCTTCGTTGACCAATGGGTGTCAAGATGAGCCCATGGTCCAATGTTGGCCTGCTGTTGACAGCAGGGCACGTATTTAGCACGTCGAGGATTTAGCACGTCGAGGAATAGACATGCGCCGATTTAGCGCACGTCAAATTTTATAATTCGGTCCAATAACATCCACATTTATTCGCTACCAATAGACGTGCTCTTATTTTTTTTAAAAGAGACAACAAGAATTTGGCGAAGTGGCAAAATGGTAATTTCTGGATCGACCCACTGGGTCTATCCAGAAATTACCATTTCATGTATTTAGAATAAATCACTACTGTCTGTACACTTGCTTCTCGACGATTGGACGAAAGCTTATGTTTCTTCGCGGAGCACGGCAGTCCAAGGTGGGCCATGCAATTCGAAAGTTTCCACTGCCCAATGACAGCACGCCGCGATAACAATTGGACCACGGCGCGCTGCACCTTCTACGGTACATGACACACGATGGGTTGCCTTCCAATGGCAACTGGAATTGCTTCCATTGGTGTGCGAGACAGGGAGGCAGACCAAGAGTGCGTTGGCTCTCCTGCCTAGAACAGTATACAGCGGGTCTACAAACGAGCATCGGCGCCCGATGCAACCGATGCAGCAAAACTGGTCAACTGGGATCAAAAAGTAAGCACCAAAAAGCGACGCTTCATATGGACGTCACACATACGGAATAGTGCATGAATGCGAAACCTGTACGTCGGTGCAGCCCTGTTGTTGGCAGTGCGGCGCTATTGCGAAACCCTGGAAATGACATTCTTGGATGCTCTGCTGCATGCGTACATTGTCCAGCATGACTACGATTCTGCACATACCGGATCCGAGGAGGGGGTCGAGAACGTGGGTCTCCAAAAGGAATGCAGGAGTAATCGTGAAACCTTGTAATCGTTTCGCTCGCTTCTGACGCAAGAGTACCATGCCTCTCTGCACTCGAAACAGACACGCCGCCTCTGTCCGGTACGTCCTAACCGCAAAGTGAAACTAGGAGTAGGGATGAACTGAATGACTCTTTAACCAATGCATGGATCGAGCAGAGCTTCCACGTCGCAAGTCGAGGGAAGCCGAGTAGCACATCTGGCTACTGCCACCCATGACAAATCTAAAACATGTCGCCGATCACAGTAACACGGAGAAGACGAAGCAGGTCCAAAATGGTGGCAGTACCAGGAGTCCGCCTGGCCACGTCGCTGGGGAAAAGGGCATCCTTGGAAGTGGTGTCCAGCGGACAAAGCCATCAGAATTGTGGGAAGGCAATGATGTATCCATGCGTTCTCAAAACCCCGGAATGTAACCATGATTTTGTTTGATTCATGTAACCCGTAGCCGCTCGTTTTCGGATGCCAAAATCTTCATGCATCACGCCCATTAAGCAGAGGAAGCATACAATGTAGCATGCCTATCACAGGCAAGATTATGAGCAAAGCTCGGCGGCGGCAGCTGTGGATACTACCCCTGGGCTTCGGTATCCTCTCCCCGACGTAACATGCGACCCGATGTATATCACGCTCCGTTTGCGCTAAAGCGAGTAAGCTCGATGGAGGAGGCGGGGCATGTTGTCGAGCGGTATAGGGTTGAGAGGGAGAATGAGCAACATCAGCCGGCGGCAACCCAGGTGTCTGCGATGAGCTGGCCAGCGACGACGACAGCAAATAATTGCAGGCAGGCATTCTGCAGGGCGGCGGCGGCGAGGTGCAGCACGCTGAATGGTTGAAAGTGCGAATGAAACAAAACTTGTGGCCGGCCGTCAGGGGGGTCGGGCAATGGCGGAGCAAGTAGAAATTAAGGTACAGTACCCAGGGGCGCAGAGATGTATAAAAATGAATAATAAAAAGCATGGGGTCGGAGCAAGAATCGTCAATTTCGATATGTACGATCGATCGATTTGGACCTCTTGGGCCCTGCATAGGGTGCGGAGGGGGAACGCTTTTTCCAGTACTGTAAGGTAGACAATGGCAGTCAAGTTCGACGGCTGCATACTGTAGAACAGCACTAACGGCACGCATGGAACATTTTGGCGCCTTCGTTGGCGAAGCGAAACTCCCAGGAAGTAAGCTGGAGATACATTTTCAGATTTTCGGCAACAGTCTCGTCCTATTACAAAGTTTTCGCTGCACGTGTGTGGGAAAGGTGTGGCATAGAGTTGTTGTTCTCATAGAAATATACGTATGTCTGAAGGCACCAATTAGGATCGTCGTGGGGATGGCAGCTGGTTGGAATAGAGTTGGAATAGTGTTGGATTGTAAAGGTGGACCGCCACTAACCTCACTGGAATTGCATGAAATGTTCAAAGGGGGCATAGGGCAGCTCGTGGAGGCATAATGGCGCTAGCAAACCCAAAAATGAAGGGCTGTTTTCGTGCAGTCATGGACGACAAGGAAGGGGGCGGTCCCGTCATAGTTACGCTCCGTCCGTTTCATTTGTCATGCCGACCTCGTGGCTTCGTATTGTGGAACCATTTAATTTTGGAAATTTTAGAAAGCATCGTGGAATGCCTCACGAATATAATTGCTTTTCAGGTTGGAATATTAAGGATGGACGGATAATGAAGGAATGCGATTGGCAAGGGTCGCAGGTGTTTTTGAATGTTTTTTGCTATTATCCGAGTTATTTGTGAGGGAAAGTCCGGATTGTCTGGCTGTTTCGCAGCGCGCCCGTCGCGGACTGGCTGGCTGGCTGGCCCCCCTCTCTTCGCTCCATATCTCATATCATTGCATTTGGCAGCAGAGCACACACACACTCGGCAAGGCTTTCGTACGAAACTATCCAGGGCGACCAGTATCTCTCTGTCTTCCTGATATGCCGCCACCCCTACCACCTCTTCCCCTCCCGTCCCCCCCGCCACCAGTTATCCACCCTCTCCCGCAGTTTTACGCACCCACCGACTCACTACAACTCCTCTCCCACCACCCCATCTCCTCTCGCATCTCCTCATCATCGCTCGCCTATCCTTCTCCCCTCTGCCTACCTACTCCTCTCACACTTCCCCAGTCATTTCAGGCGACGACGACGTTTCCTCGCAATTTCTTCGCTCGGCCACCTACACTTCTCATCTACCTACTCGTCACACCCGCTGACCTTCTCTTTCATTGCTCCGTTGCACCAACAGCTCCCACTACTCTCGCTCACGCCGCCGTTGAGTGCCGCGCACGGCTGTGTCACAACCCATATCCTCCCTGTGGTTTTCGCCGGCAACCCGACTCGACTCCGGCGTCGCTACGATGTTACTCACCGAAGAATGTATTCAAGCTGACGTCCCTCGTTCCCCCTCCGAACGCCAAAAGTTTATCGCCCAACAAGAAAAGCTCTGGCTCTCCTTGAGCTGGGATCGAAACCGCTACACCCAAGACCTCGCTCGCAACGCCTCCCTCCTCTTGTCCGCCATAGCATTCAGTGACCACGGAGATCCCATCGATCTCTCTCTCTTGGGAGCCGATGGTGGTTCCTCCGCCGAGGCTGGTTCCTCCGAACGCGGCTCCAAACGTCGACGAGAGTCGCCTCCAGCTCCCTCAAAGCCCGCCAAGAAGCAGAAGCGCCCCTCCTCCTCTTCCGTCATCCCCGCCAAGACTCAAGTTGCATGTATCGACAGGTCGACCGGACGCCAATGGGTTCTCGGCAGAATCTCTCGATACCTCCCGGATATGAAGAAATACGAGGTCCTCGACGACGCTGATGGTGAGGAACAAATCTACAGAGTCTTCAAAAAGAACATTCGGGTCATTCCCAAGAAACCGCAGACGTTTGACACTAAGAAAAAGGTTCTCGCTGTCTATCCTTTCACAACTGTATTTTACCCAGCACGCTTGGTGAGTCGAAAGGGAAAGAATTGGGTTGTTGAATTCGATGACGAGGACGAATCTGAGGAAGGAAAGTTCAAGGAGATCGACGGCCGATTGATCATGATTGAATGACCCTGGGTTCGGCGTCGTATGTTGTAGATTGTCAGGATTGTGAATGCGATACCCTCTAATCTTGCGAACAAGGAAAGCTGTCGATGGATTGTTTGTACATGAAGAAACAGCAGAATAAGTCTTAGCCTCAGTCACCAAAGGAAAACCCATTGCTGTCTATCCGTGCCATGGGAACTCGTCTTGCACCTGACACATGAAACTAAGGTTTCGAGAACCACTGTCGAAACCCGCCTATTTAGCCAGATAGCAAAACAATGGGCACAGACTATTGCCTTCTTGCAAGAAACACACTAAACTACTCGTGACTCTTCCACCTCTCGCTTTCGTTCATGTCTCACACAGATTGGGGGCTAAAATTCAGCGAAGAACTGCTACCTCGGCTCCAGGCTTAGCTTTTAGATAGGAGAGCCAAGACAATTGAACACAACGGCAACGGCGACATACCCATCTTCTTGCCCCGGATAGAGGGAAGTTGGGACAGTGTGGCCTCCCTGCAGTCGTGCAAGAGCGATGGCTGGGACCGGGCTGCGCATAGTGACGGGTAACCGGCGGCGTACGCGGTTTAGCGGCAATGCTCATGCAGAACTTTCGGGCTAGAGGTCACCCACGCGCGGTCGACACTCAAAATTTCAGTGACTAACGGCCTCAGATATGCACGCCAACACATTCTTCGAGAGGGGCTCCTGAATCGCTCTCACGTTCCAGTGCGGCAGCTCGCGCCACGATGTACCGAGTATATTGTACACGTGTTTGGATTGGGGCACTACTGTACCTGCCACCAAAGCATCCGCCACGGCAAGATCAGGGCTGACATGGCCCTTCCCTCCCTTACAGTCCTAGCATCGGAAACTAAAGAGCAAAAAGAGGAGGAATTACTGATGATACCCGCAGCCTATATGGGACAGCCTGGGGTCTGCTCTCCAATTTTCATGCATTTTCCGTAGTGTCGTGTCCTCAGTGGCTCTTTTTTCGAGTTTCTACGCTGTGCCGTGTTCCAAAACAGCAAAAATTTGCAAGATCGCAGGTTGCACCGGTCCCTTCGCCAACTTGAAATTCTGATACTGTACGCTTCACTCGTTGGCCGTTTAATTCGCAACCTCCGTCGACGCTAACCAATAATATGCATCCTGGTCAGTTGAGGGGATGTCCGCATCGACGCATGTCATACAGTCCGATGGCCGGAGAACTTGTAAAGCACATGCGCCACACGGCATTACAGTTTGCTCCTGCCTGGTGAGCGCCATATGTGTTGAGTGCCTGTAGTCTCCAGAGAGTCAGTCCATCAGACTAAACGACTACGGTTTTGTTCTTTCCACCTTTCAACGCTGGCCGTCGCTCAGCACCCGCGCACACGCTCAGCCTCGTGATGCCAAACTTCGGAAAAAGATGAAACTCACCAGCATTATTTAGAGTCAACAGGCAATGGTGAAGAGCTCCTAGATTAGAAAGTTGCACTATTTGATGACTGAGAGCAAAAGGCACTCTTCTGAAAAGAACAGACGCAAACCAGGGGAAAGAATATGTCTTTAACTTGTAAAGTAAGGACAAAAAACGTACGTATTGTTTTATCTGGGGCGTTAGTTGACTCTAGGCTACTAGAGATCAGGAAAGCCCATACGCACGGGCCCAGACTGAAAACGGTCCGGATACTTGCTGTTACAAAACTCCAGAGTGCATCAGCAATTGGATAACCGAACTCCATGAATACGAAAGTCTCATCTGCTTGTCCTTCTATCGCTACGCCCTTGCCAACTCCAGAGGTGAAGGGAATATCTCTTCCCTCGCCTCTGTTCGCATGGGCAACACGCCGGTGATTCACACCAGATAATGCGACTTCTCATAGAAAGGGCCTCACATCTTTTTGGAAGCTTCTCGGCAACCAGCAATGTTCCACTGTAGCCGCTGGCCAGGAATATGTCCACTAGATTTTGAATATATGAGTTAATCCTGCTCCAATCATGGGACTTCTGGAGCGCAACGACATACCAAAGAGTCCCCGTTGGTCCACATGGCAAATACAAGGCTGTTCAAGAGTATCTCCTCATCCAGATCAGCCGATAATATTGCCCTGTGTGGGACACGCAAAGGCAGGCGGAAGTATTGTGAAATATCTTTTCCACCCACATGTTTTATCATGATTTTGTAATTTATGAAAAGCTCGGCCAGCAATCAATCAAAAAGACACCTGCATGCATGGAATCGAATGGTCAAAACTACTCTGAGAGCATCTCCGCAGGCGAGGGTCTATGGGATATAATGTATTTGTCCAAAATGCCAGGTGGAGAATTACAACTGGCTCCCAGTCAAAAATTAGACCGAACTCGGCCGCGGGTCTATGCTATTGAGAGATGGAGCTAAAAAGGGACCCCTCTCCACCAGTGACGGTCTAATGGTCTATCTTCTGCTCTCGCACCCCTGCCCCCTCACCTCCCTCCGTAATTCCCCAGCCCCTCCCTCTAACCGCATGTCTCGTATTTCCACAGAAGGACCATGAACTTCAACTTAGACGAACTCGTGCCTGACAGTGACGATGACATTGGAGGACGGCAATGGGCAGTTTGGGTAGTACACAAAAGTCGCGGGAACCGTATGACTGGAAATAACCCATAGGCAAGGGAAAGGGGATGGGGGCGGCGGTGGCGAAAATGGCCGGACGAGAAATGCCAAGATTTGTGCTTCACGTGTGCTACGTGGCGAATAGATCGGGTCTATCGCCGGGTCTATTTCGGGGTCTGAATAGATCCTGCGATAGACCCACGGTATTTTTAGAGCAACTCCACCAACACAGTAGCAAACGAGCAAAATACCAAATTTGACCAAATTTGATAAATTGCTCATCTGCATACTAGTTTGACTTCCCCACCAGACCGAAAAAGTGCCAAAAAATATAACACCGCCGAAATTGCCTCGAGCAAATCAGTCCGATTTGCTCAAATGACTCTCACCCGAAGTTCTATTTCAGCAAATATTTTGGTACAAGTGCTGCATTACGACTGGTCAATGAGTGGCGCTAAACCGAAACACCTTGAAATCCGAGAAAAGTTCAGTTCTTCTCGCCTTCATTTGCGAGCGAACATACACCGAGCACCTCTTTACTGTGTTGCATCGCAATCCGTCTCAAACCCACCATGGCCAATGGACTTGCAGAGAACAATGCGTCTCCCTGCTCAGGATCCCCTTCAGGTCCAGTAACATCTCCGTCTGTCAAGGGAAAAAAGCTGAAATCTGCGCGAGGCTCCGGATATACTCCGTCTGAAGATGCAGCAATGGCTAAGGCGTGGATTGCAGTCTCCGAGAACTCGATTGTGGGCACCGAACAGAAGTCGAGCGACTTCCTCGCCTGCATCGCCAACATCTACAACGAAAAGTTCAACCCGGGAAACAGAGAGGAACGAACGTTTGCTTCTGTGAAGTCCCGTTGCAAAGCAATCCAAAAGGAATGTATGTTGTTCTCTGGTTGTTACGCTCGAATTACGCCATCCAAACCGACCGGTGTGTCACCAGAAGATATGATTAGGATGTCAGCAGGTCTTTTCAATGGCATTGATATAGTACGTGTTGATGATGATTGCGGTAAGCCCTTTCGCTTCCTGCCGGCCTGGGATGTGTTGCGACACCATGAGAAGTTCATGTCTGCGCTGAACCTCTCACCAAAAGCACATACTTCTGACCCTGGTATATCTGCGGAGGTTATTAGAAGCACTAACGAAGATGCTGCATCCACGGTGGGGGTCAGATATGAATAAAAACACTCAACTTCGGCCAGCGCCAGACCGACTGGAAGGATGAGGGCAAAGGAACAGATGCAAAAAGACCGAGACGCAGCGAGAAAGCTGAAATTGGCGGCGGAGTCAGTGGCGGCGCTGGTAGAACGAAATGTGGCACTTAAGCGTCATTACGAAATAATGCTGTTCACCACCGCCCCCGCCGGCTGCGATGACGCGGAGTCGCTGGAATACTTTCAAACAATGCGTGCGCGGGCATTAAACGCAATTCCAAACGAAGAAAAAGCAACCCAAAGAGATGGCAGCAACGGAAATGTTGAAATTTGACTCGTTGCAGCGCACGAGGGCGGTGAGAGAGAAGTCAGCTGCACCGGGTCTGTCACAAGCACAGTGCTGTTTTATTACCACACAGGAAGTCAATAATGAATTCGCTCAGTAATACCTGCTGTTCACCAGCAGCTCTCTTTGGAAATATACACGACTCACTACATATATCTGTGCCTTTTTGTAAAGCTCTATGCGAAATCCATCATCTTTCTGGCGCTGTAGATAGCATAGCAAATCATTCTGATCATTGAATTGAGGGAGGGGATGTCGCAGGATATGCCGGAGGGCCGAAAAGGACTTTCTTTGTGGCAGGAGGAAGTGGCCTTGGTTTGGGAATTGCAATTGCAAGGTGTAGACCAGTTGATGGCATAAGGCGGGTGCCACCTTGTGTGTGGCAATGGTATGGGACGGGACAAATAAAGGGATAGACCCTGAAGAAGACCAGAGGGAACAATTTGGCGATCGAGGCAGCCCGCGCCCGCCAGCATCTGACGGATGATGAGCTGTGTCGCTGGCGCCGCAAGAAACCCCGAATCTCCGTCCCACTTGACCGTCGCGCGAGACCCCCGTCTTGACCCCTCCCCTCATCGCGCGCATCCCCCGCCGCGCCCGCCGTCGCCCTGCGCATGCTCCGCCATGACCGCGCCCGCCTTACTCGACGCCCGGCGGTCGCCGCTGTGGCCCGCCGCCGACCTGGCCCTCTACGCCGTCTTCCTGCTCATCCCACTGCTGGGCGGATGGCTCTCTTTCCTCTCTTCCGACTGCTAGCGCCGGTCGCACGTATGGTCTGCTTCGCTGCGGAAGTCCTCGCTCTCGATCCCAACGCCCGCGCCGTCGTCGCCCCCGTCTGGATCCTCCTCTACCTCTGCATGGCGCACGCGTCGTACTGCGCCTTCCAGGCTGACACATGCGACACCCCCCTTACCTCCAGCCCCGTCGACTACTTCACGCACCTCCTCCTCCACCACTTCTCCATCATCGTCCTGTTCGGCCTGCAGCGCATCGACCTCGCCCTGCTCATAGTCCTCTCCCTCTGGCTCTCCAGCCTTGTCACCACCCTCCTCTTCTACGACGTACACCACCACGCAGCCGCCCTCATGCCCCTGTCCTCCTCTGCGTCTCGTACAACTTCTATCTCAATCCCTTCCTCTTCCTGAACAACCCCTTCTACACAGAGCTCGACCTCGCAAACGGATACCCCCACCCGACCCAAACCCCCGAAAAGCAAGAAAAGCTTCAATGAGGCCACCCGCTGCCCCGCGGCGGGCCCCTCTTCCGCGCACACGTGTCAGAAAAATAACTGGCAGACGCGTGCCAGCGCGGCATGACTCTTGGCCACCGGCACAAAAATATAAAAAAATTACTGAGGGACGCGTGCCAGCACCACACGAGTCTTGCCTCTCCGCACAGCAGGGACCCTCATCGGTGCATACGTCACTAACCTCTTCTTCCGCCCCACCTTTCTCCCCTCGCTTGCCCTTCAGCGCGGCACCGCCCCGCTGAGTCTGTGCGCGCGCGCATACGTCTCTGACCTCATCTTGCGCCGCCTCCCATCTCTCCTCGCTTTCCCTTCAGCGCCGCACCGCCCCGCTGAGTCTGTGCGCGCGCGCATACGTCTCTGACCTCATCTTGCGCCGCCTCCCATCTCTCCTCGCCTAGGCGAGGATCCTCGCCTGTGCGGCGCTGAAGGGCAGCTGCCCTTCAGCGCCGCACCGCCCCGCTGAGCCTGTGCGCGCGCGCATACGTCAACGACCACTTCTTCCGCCGCGCTTGCTTTATTCCCCTGCTTACCCCTCAGCTCGGCGCCGCCCCGCTGCGTCTGCGCACGCACCACGCCATACGCGCGTGCCCCCTTCGATGCTGCCGAAATCCTAGTACGCCACCCTCGGGCGCCTCCACAGGCTGTACGACGTATTCTCGTCTGCGGCGTCACGGCCGTCGGTCGTGCTACTGCTGTGCGCCGACTTGTTCCCGCCTGCGGTGTCGCAGCCGCCAGTCGTCCGGCTGCTGTCCAGCAGCGCGTCGCGCTGGTTGTCGCCGGCGCCTTTACGACTGTGTGGCGCTGCCGCAGCTGAACGCTCCGCCGCGGCAACCAGAGACGTGCTCGCCCTCATTAGCGGGTGCCTACGCGTAGACGTCGTAATTGCACCAGTCGCTTTCAACCTCTCGTATGCACAGTAGATACACAACACAGCTCTAAACTTTAGCTCCCCGCAATGTAAGAACTTCCATGTACGCTCCAAAGATAATTCATAGCCAGCAAGCGAGTACCAAAGTACTCCGACTCGTTACATGTCAGCCTGTGAACAGCGCAGATGGCACCGATGGACCCTGCCGGCGGAATCAAAGATTCTTCGTCGCAATGAAGCTCCCACATCGGTGTAGCACTATTTCCTAGTAAGACGTTCCCACTTTCCGCATCGGTTTCGCTTGCCTCTGGAAACAACCCAGACCGTCCATCTCGGTCTTCCACCATCATGTTATGGAGAACAACACAGCACTTCATCACCTCCTTCATAGCCCCCGTGTTCCATAACCGGCTTGGACGGACAATGATGTGCCACTTCGCTTGCAAAACACCGAACGCCCTTTCCACGTCCTTCCTCCTTGCCTCTTGACAGCTCGCCAAGAGCTTTTCCTTTTGAGTGACCGGATGAGAGACTGTCTGAAGAAAGCATGGCCATTTTGGATATATGCCATCCGCCAGCCAGTAAGGGATGCTGCGATTTTCACCTGCAATTGTGTACTCTATCGGAGGAGGATACGCACAACTAGCAATTTTATTGCTCAACGGAGAAGCATCCAGTACGTTAATATCGTTCGCACATCCAGGCATCCCGAAGAAATAATGCCAAATCCAGAGCCTGTCGTCCGCTATAGCCTCCAGAGTTACAGCTGGGACTTCTTCTTTCCCTTGATACTGAGGATGGTATGCGGTTGGGCAATTTTTCCAGGTCCATTTACAACAGTCAATGCTACCTAACATACCTGGGAACCCGTGGACGGCGGACCGAGCAAGTATCTTTTTCAGGTCATTATCGGTAAGGCAGCGCAAATACTCGTCTCCAAAGCATTCGTTCACAGCACTGCAGAATTTTGCTAGGCACTCCAACGCTGTAGATTCCCCCATCCGGATGTACTCGTCAATCGAGTCTGCGCAACAGCCGTATGCCAACAAGCGAAGGGCTGCCGTAGTTTTTTGAACCGTCGTGAAATCCTTTCTACCTGTACAGTCCTCTCGCAGCGTAAAGTATGGATCATGGGTTTGAATACGTTCAACAATTCGGTGGAATACCGCAATAGAGACGCGAAAACGTCTGGAAAAATGGTCAGAAGAGTACACCGGGCATTCTGAGAAGTAGTCGAGATGTAGTCTGTGCGCTGCTTCTTCGCGATTGCGATTCACATTGGGAGACTTTCACGGGACCGAACCACCCCAGCGCCTCGCTTCTCGCGCCTCCTCACCGTCGATCCCTAGAAGTGTCTCTGTGATGCTCTCTAGTTGATCGTCTGCCATTTCTTGAAACCAGATCCCGTCCATGATTTGAACCCTGGGGCTGTACGGCCTCTATCCTCTAAGCTCTCGCCGGTGGGAAAAGTCATATGAATAGCAAATGAGCAAATTTTGAAATATAGCCCAGCCAATAAAGCTTGTACAACTGTGCAAGTATTTTGCTCTTTTGCTAATTTGTTGCACGCCTTGGTGGAGATGCTCTAAGAGCATTAGGTAAGGATAGACCCAGTTTTTTGTTGAACGAGTGGAGACGAAATTGTCTAATGGGTCTAAAATTCATGGGCCATAGATCATTAGACGCAAAAAACAACAACCGGTGGAGATGCTCTGAGAAGTACTCCACAGTGTTCTAGAGGACTTTTAAGATTAACACACGAGGCACAGGAGACAAAAGCACTCTCGAAGACCGGATCCTCTTTTTATACACATGAGACCTCAAATGAAGTAATCCCGTATTTGCGAAAAGACAGCATGAATACGCAAAGAGGCTGGCTTTTCATAAAAACGTTGCTCACCGCGGCAAAGATCTGCACATAGCGTAGGAGGCGCGGTACAAATTTCACATCTAGTCCTCGCGGAGCAGGGAAAAATTATGTATAACCACGAACTGACAGGTGATGCTCATCACCGACATATCTCAAACGGTTCATTTGGAGGGGTGTGGTAACTGATCATACCTCTGATATCCTGAAAAAACATAACTTTTAGGCATGATCAAAACAAAAACTGCTGAACGAAATGGCGGGAACTGTCAAGCATTGCTGCACCAGCTTAAAATTTCCAAAAAAAGAAAAAGACACAAATCTGCCACAGTTTTCCTTCTCCTCAACCCCTCTACCCAGAGCCCGTCCTGGACAAAAAAGCCCGAATCGCTCGAAAAGCGCCACTGACAAGTAACTGACAACTCAACTGCCTTTGCAGTTAGTACAAGTGTTTATCATATTCCATCTGCTACTGTACGAAAACACTACTCCTCAAGAAGATCGAGCATTGCCTCACCTCCCTCCTCGTGATGGCGCTGCGCACTAAAGTTCAATCCCAGACGCCCCTTACATCGTGCCCGGTACTCGAGATGCGCCTTCTTTCTTTGCTGCGGTGTGTCGATCCCAATCGTATTCAGACGATTCTTGTATCGTCTAAATTCATATCCATCATCATCGCGCAGTGGATGCCACTTGATGTGCATGTTCGTGAAACAGACACTTAGGCGAAACAGCACATCATGGCTCTTCTCTCCCCATCTGTATTTACTGCCGATGATATGGCAGAGCATGCATTGCCTGCCAAAGTAGTTCTCAATTAAAATTCTATCAGAAGAAATTCTTGCATTTGCGCGTTCTTGTTCTGAAGTCAGGACACTATTGCGGGGTTTTTTCCTGGGGCGTACCGCCCGTACTATCTCAGCAGCTCCCTGGTAGCCCTTGTCCATGATAACCGCCCAAAAACCGTGAAACTCCTCCGCTAATGGATCGATGTCTGCGATATCCATATCATCATCCGCCTTCTAGAGACACATGCGGTGAAATCCAATGTTTTGGCGGAATATCTCTATGTCTGAGACTGCACCAGGGTAATGGCGCGTGACGTTTGTAGTATAATGACCGGCGCGAGCGCGCGGAGGTCATCGGACGGCCGTGTACGGTATACACGTGGGCGGTTGTGCCCACGTGTAGCGAGCGCGCGCGCATGCCGAGCGGTCGTAATCTGGCGTACGTGTACAGTAGTGCACGTGTCGTCCGAGCGGTAGTCTACGCGTGTTACGTGTGCGCGTTAGCACACGTGTCGTCCGTGCGGTAGTCTGTAAGCAACACGCGTGTACAGTAGTGCACACGTGTAGTAGCAGCGTCCGTGCGGTAGTAGTAATTATGGCGCTACCTTTTTAATTGTGTACAGTACCCGGCACGCACTAGGCGGCAGGTACTGTACTACTGTACTGGGACAGGTGTTCGAGGTGTCCTCCTCTGCGGGGTTAAGACCTGGCACCCGTCCCCACCAGTAAACGGGGGCAAGCTCGCCCCCGTCCCTTTTGCGCCTACGTACGTCCGTTTTCGGTTGTCTGTCGCGCGCGCTGGCTTCTAACCTAGTACCGGTCGCTCCCGTTCACGCACCACGGGGCGACTGCGCGTAACCGGCCAGTGAGCCACTCCCTTTTCGCGAGCTCGTCCCATCGGTTCAATTAGCGCGTCGCGTCTGCGCCGCGTGCTCCCTCGCTAAAGCCTCCGTCTCTCACCCAACCCAGGGCGAAGAGGAGTTATTCCACATTTTGGTACTCTTGTGAAGGGGATAACTCTTGAGGTCGATCCGCACGCGTAGTCCCTCGATCGCGCGCAGAACCGTACGAACGGAAAAGGTTGAGAAATCACCGCGTCGATCGCGAAGCGTATTCGACGATGAACCGACCGGAAGAAGGGGGAGACTCCGCCTCCGGGCGTCTGAGCACCCGCAGTGGCAGTGGCGCACCGCGCCCCCGGGTGGAGAACCCGGAAGCCCTGCTGCGACCGCCACCGCGACCGGGCCGCACGCGAGCGTCCGCATCGGATGTTACGCCGGCCGTGTCGGCAGGCACTGAGAATCGCGTCCAATGGATGGTCGACGCGATTCAGCCGCGCATCCAGGCCTGGGTCGAGGAGTTCCTCGCTACGGAACTCCCCCAGGTAGCGCGCGTATGCCTCGACCGAACGGTGCCCGCGCTCGTGGACGCGCACGTACGCAGCGCGATACCACCGCTTTTGGACGAACTACTACCCGCTCAAGTCCAATGCGAGGTGGTGACCGCGCTCACCACTGTGGATGAAGAATCCGCGTCCGGTACGGCTCTAAAGGGAGCGAGCAGCTCCGCCGTGGCCAATCGTCTGGCCACGACCTTCGCCGGAGCAGGAGTCGACGCACGCGAGCAGCGCGACTCAACCGCTCCGGATTCTACGCTAACGCACGCTGAACCGATCAGCGCCGCACCCGGGACCGGTACAATGGCCCCTCACCCGGAGGGTAAGACCATTTACCTCCCACCAATTTATGGTGCTACAGGAGGGCCCACAGTAAATGGCCCTCCCGTACTCGCCGATACGGCTGGCCCCCGCGGGACAGAAAACCACCTGGGGCGCTTCGCAACAGAAAAGCGACAGCCGTATCGGTCGAGCAGAAGAAGCGCACCCGGCGCTCAAGGCTACACCTCGGAGGGTACAGAAAACCCCTCCGAGGAAGAAGACACAAGACGTCGCCACAGGGCGACGCGCAAGAACCGCGACGGACGCTACGCGCGATACCGCGATGCCGGAGGGGTCGGTTACCCCTCCGATGATAACCGCGAAGGACGCTATACGCGATACCGCGATGCCGGAGGAGGTGGATACCCCTCCCATGACGAGGACACCGAGTCGGACGGATCGCGCAGAAGCGACCGCAGAGGCCGCAATGCGCGTGACCGACGTCGGTTCCGGCGAGAAGACTCCGATCCGGAGGGCTACAGTAGCCCCGGCGGAGAAGTAGACCGCCTCCGCAGGGGCAGAGACCACCGGTCTGCCCCGAGGCGGGATCCGAAACGGTTGCCGGTGATCAGGCCGCTGAACGACCTGTTCAGCAAGGCCGTCGACTACCGCACGTATAGGCTGGAAAATCCCAGCGCGCGCTACGACGCGAGTACCGCGCGGCGAGTTAACCGTTATCGGAAGAAGTTAGACGTCCAGCTGAAAACCCAGACGTTCGGTGGTCAAGATCCAATCGCGGTGCTAGGGTTTCTCGCGCGCTTCAAGATGGCCTGCGACCACAATGGGGTCAGCGAAGGCGCGGCTGTATGGTGTTTCCAGTTCTATTTGACTGGGCAGGCTCACGCCTTGCTCCAGTCCAGGCTACACGGGAACACCATGGCGGTCGATGCGGAGCAGCGCGATATGCTCGAAACCTACGCGGAAGTTGTTAACTTTTTATTACGCACGTACGCGACGGACGAAGTTATTTCCGAAGCGGTTGGTGATGTCACCTCCTTCCGTCAGAGCTCTAATATGGCGGAGGAGGTGTACAGTAACCAGTTGTGGGACAAGGCGTTGCGCTGCGGAACCGTATTTTCGGACAGGCTCTTGAAGTCCCTTTTCGTTGAGGGACTTCTGCCAGCGACGTGCGCGCAGGTGCGGAACTATCTCGCGACGCATCCGGGCGTGGACTACCAAGCGGTCGCACGCTACGCGCAAGCGATAGGCGAGACGCACCGGTCGGCCCGAAGACAGGCGACCTCGTTCGCGTCGCCTCAAGCACCGTCCGATTCGGTGAGAAGATTCACGCGCAACGCGTGGACAAGGCCCGTACTGTCGGTCGAGTCCCTATCTGAACTCCCGACAGCGCGCGGAACCGAAACGGAGGAGATACTGGCGGTGACGGACCAGTCGGCGACTCCGAGCTCGCTTAGCTCGTCGCCGACTAGCTACCATCCGTCACTTGCCTCGTCCCCGGCGGGCGCACTGATGGCGCCCGCCCAACACGGTGACGCGCTCGCACATCCGTACGGAAGGCCAGTACAGAACCAGCGGGTCCGGTTCTTCAACCAAGGATTACCTGGACCCCCGCCGTGTCGGTTCTGTCTGGACCTGACCCACTGACAGGAGCAATGTCCTGTGGTGGCGGATAGCGCGCTGCGTTCGAAGCTTTTGCAGGCCCGCGAGGCCAATTATCAAAAGCTTCGGATCCGTCAAGGTCTCCGCCCGGGTTCGCCGTTCGAGCGCCAACCGCCGACCGCGTGGCGAAATTCGCGTGCGCAGGCTCCCACGGGCATCAACGTGGTCGAGCAGCGCGAGGCCGTCCAATCGGAAGAACCCGCGCTACCGCTGACGGACGAGGGGCCCGAGGACCTTGGGTTGACGGGGGAAGCCGGGGAGGACGCGTAGAGGCGTCGACGATCCTCCCCGTGCCAAGCCTCAATAAACAAGGCACCCCATCGACCGTTTCGGTACGCACGCAATCGCAGAGCCGAACGGACGAAGCGGCAATTTGCTTCTTCAAGAAGCAAACTTATAAGGTCACGGCAACGGTCGGACAACGACGCGCGATGATGCGCGCCCTCACGCCGGTTCTAGATTCGGGCGCCGGCCCGAATCTAATACACCTACGCTGTGTGGCAGAACCGCGGCGCGCTGCCATCCAGTCCGCGTGGAGCCCGCCGCTCATCGACGCTTCGAATAGGTCGATGAAGGCCCTCGGCGAGCTCAAGCTGTACGTCCGGATTGGTGAGTTCGTCGCGCGCGTACCTTTCTTGGTCGTCACCAACCTTGCGGTGGACTGTATCCTCGGAACCACATTCCTGGATCGCCACGTGAAGGCGATCCTGCCACCGCAGAGGAAGGTGCTGTTCAATCATGCGCCGTCCGTAGCGCTGACGGGAGTCACACCCTCGAGGCACGACCGCAAGATGGCCTCGAGGGGACCGTCGCAGCAGCTCCCACAGGAGGAAAATTCGGCCGACCGGAAGCGCGCGCAGTTCCCGACGAACGTACCGTCACGGAAAATTCGCGTGGTCAAGGGGGTCACGATACCCCCGATGTACGCGTCGCAACACCGGTTGGGGGGCTTTGCTTCCTGTAAAACCATCCAAAACGGCGCATAAGAATTTATGCCTGATGGCCCAGGGGGTCATGGACCTTTTCCCGGGCGAGCCGTTTACGGCGCTCGTTAGCAACTTCGGAAACCGCGCGGTCCACGTCCCCAAGCATACCGTTGTCGGTCTCGCGTTGCCGTCCCCCACACACATCCTGACACTTGGCGTGTCGGCCCCCGGAGAGGCCGACGCTAAGGAAGGGGGAGGGAACAAAAATAATTCCTCGACCGCTGCGGAGGAACAGGCGCGACGCTAACAACCAGTTACGGACGATGGCAGAAGAAAATCCTCCACCGCTACGGAAGGATACGCGCGTTGCAAAGAATCCGCTACGGACGAAGGCAGGATTAATTCCTCACCCGCGGGGGAAGGTGCGCGACGAGAAGGACCCGTTACGGACGATGGCAGAATTAAATCCACCACCGCTACGGGAGGAGGCGCGCGACGCAAAGAACCGGAAACGGACGACGCCCACAGTGGCAATCCCGCTAACGCGGATGAGCGGACCGATACGGATGCGGAGAAGACCCGCTCGTGGGAAGAAGACGTCCATATTGGTGCAGAAGACAGTACCGTCCGGTCGTAAATTATGGACATGCTGTCCGAGTCCAAGGACATGTGGTCCGGCCACTTGGGTAAGATCGATGCTACGAAGCATCGCATCCAGCTGAAGCCCGGTGCGAAGCCGATCTACCAAGCACCCTACCGAGCCGGACCCATCGCGCGCGAGAAGGAGAAGAAGGAAATCGACCGCATGCTGCGCGCGGAAGTCATCGAACCGACATCGGCCGAGTGGGCGAGCCCCGTGGTCTTCGTCCCTAAAAAGGACGGGACCATGCGGTTCTGCGTGGACTATTGCAAGCTAAATGCCGTTACGGTTCGCGACTCCTACCCACTACCGCGCATGGACGAATGTATCGACTCGCTCGGCGATGCCACTGTCTTTACCACGCTAGACTGTAATAGCGAGTATTGGCCGGTGGAGATCGCCGAGAAGAACCGCGATAAAACGACGTTCGCGTCGCACTCGGGCCTCTACTGCTTTCTACGCATGCCGTTCGGTCTCAAAAACGCGCCCGCGACATTTCAACGAGCGGTCGACATCATCCTGTCCCGCGTGAAATGGGAGACCGCGTTGGTCTACCTCGATGACGTCATCGTCTACTCGCGAACCGTTACGGAACATATGGCACACGTGCGCGAGGTACTACGACTTCTACATACCGCGGGCGTGTCGCTAAAATTGGCGAAGTGCTCGTTTTTCGACACCTCCGTAACCTATCTCGGGCACGTCATTCGTCCGGGACGGTTGGAGGTGGAGCGACGCAACGTCATCGCGATCGAGCGCGCGCGCGCCCCTACGAACCAAACGGAACTGCGATCCTTTCTCGGGATGTGCAACGTTTACCGACGGTTTGTCAAAGGATTCGCGAAGATCGCCGCGCCGCTGAATAAGAAGACCGGCAAGAATCAGCCCTACGAGTTCGAGATATTAACCGATGCGGAATACGCGGCATTTGAGGAATTGAAGCGGCGCCTCGTGTCGCCGCCAATCCTCGCGACCCCGCTACGGACGGAAATATACGCTGGACACCGACGCGTGCGGACACCAAGTGGGTTGCGCCCTTCTACAGGAGCAACCCGATGGAGGTACTCGACCGATCGGATATTGGAGCTGCGCGTTGACTGACGGGGAGCGCAATTATACGACTACCGAAAAGGAATGCTTGGACGTAGTGTGGAGCATCCTCACCCTACGGCCGTACCTATACGGAAGCGCGTTCAACCTCCGCACGGATCACGAGGCCCTACGCTGGGTCCTCAATTTAGCGGACAGTTCCGGTCGGCTCGCTCGCTGGCGCCTGCGCTTGGCGGAGTACGACTACGAGGTACAGTACCGCCCAGGTGTCAAGCACCAACTCGCGGACAGCGTATCGCGCTTACGTACCGATGGAGGAGACACCGAACCGGTCGATGATGAGGTCCCGCGCTTCGCGGTCCAGTACGATGAGGGCAGCGAGGCCCTCCTGGACAATGTGCACTGGGACCCGCCGCAAGTCCGTCCGGACGGTTGTCACGCGCTCGCGATAACTCCCGAGGAACGCGACGCTGCGTCCATCTCGGTTGAGGAATTTCTACGCAAAAAAGCTGAGGACGCCTTCTTACGCTTCGCCGCGGAAACCGTCGGGACGCCGAACTCGAAGTTCGACGTCGACCGTTACGGATTTCTCGTGAGGACGTCCCCGCTGGACGGGACCCTGCAGCGCGTGGTACCAACTCGGTTGCGCCCCCGGGTACTGTACCTGGTACACCATCTGAGGTTGGCAGGTCACCCGGAAGCGACGCGTATGTACTACACCCTTCGCAGGGAGTACTACTGGCCACACATGTCCAGCGACGCGTTTTCGACCGTACGGAATTGCACCTCGTGTGCTGCAACCCGCGGGACGCTTGTCAAGAACCAAAAGGATCTCAAGCTGTTCCCCGCGGCGGGCCCCTTGGAGTTTGTCGCGATGGACCTCCTGGGGCCCCTGCCCAAGACCGCGCACGGAAACCAACACGTGTTGGTAATTACCGACCGGTTCTCCAAGCTAACGCGCAGTATCCCGCTCCGGACCACAACCGCTTCGGTCGTCGCAAACGCGTTTTTGGACAACTGGGTCTACGTTTACGGAGCCCCGCGCTACGTACTAACCGACAATGGCCCTCAGTTTGCTGCGAAATTCTTCGACGCGGTATGCGCCCTCCTGGGGGTGCAGCATTATCTCACGACGGCCTACCACCCCTAGTCGAATGGGCAGACCGAACGGTTCAATCGCACGCCGGTGCCACGCCTCCGGCACTACGTGGAGGAGCACCAGCGTGATTGGGACGACTACGTGCAGCCGCTGACCTTCGCGTACAATACGCAGGTCCACCGGTCGACGGAGACGACTCCGTTCGACCTGGTGTTAACGCGGCCACCGTCAGGTTTAGTTTTCCACGGTACTGTACCGCAGGACGCCGGGACCCATCGAGAGGACCCGCGGACCCCGGTGCAGTACAAGCGCGATACGCTGCGCAAGCTTCGCGACGCGCTCGACCGCGCTCGGACGAAATTAACCGCATCGCAAAAGCGGTACAAGGACGATTTTGACAAGAAGGTCCGCTTTCGTCCGGTCATTGTGGCGGGCGATTTTGTCTACGTCGATGGCCCGCCCCGCCCGTTGACAAGCGTCGATCGCCGCACGCGTGGGCAAGGTACGACCGGACCGTACGAGCTCTCTGTCAAACTACTACCGAAGACAGAGGGTCCGTTTCGCGTGCGCTCCGCTACGGACACCACCGTCCTCATCGAGCAGGACGCCGTGGAAAATCGCGTGAGCATCAACCGCGTTACGAAGATACCGCGCGGGCCGGGGGATACCGTCACCCCGGCCACATCGACCGAATCGGACGCACAAGCCGCAACGCCAAGAGCGGAGTACGTCGTTGACCGCATTGTCGGACACCGTACTATGCGCGGCGGGATCGCTTACAAGGTCCGGTGGTATGGATATACCGCTTCGGACGACACCTATGAGCCCTCCGAGGGGCTCCCGCAGCCGTTTATCGACCGGTATTGGCGTACGCGCCAAGGGCGGGCACGTGCGCAAGCGTAGCGCACCCTGAGGTCCCGCATGGCCACATCGTCAAGACGACTTCGCCATCACGTGCTGCAGCACGTGATGGCGAAGTCGGCGATGCGCATGCACATCGCCGCGCGCGCGCGTCGCGGACAAGTGATAGGATCATCGTTAATCTGTCTGGTTTATGGGAAGCGAGGCCCCTAATTGGCTACGCGAAAGGGGGCGACCAACGGGTCGGGGCTCAAGAACGACGCGTGCGCTTAGCCGGCGGAGCCGCCGCGGCATCTTCGGGCGCGGGGCGCGAGGCCCCGACCGTAGCGGCAGGCATCGGCGGCGCCGCGAGACGTTGGCTGACGACCGCGAGGATGTCCTACACGCCGCGGAGCCTTTCGTGATGCTCGACGCGCTCACGTTCCGCAGCGGTGGAGGCCTCTCGGAGCGCTGCGACGGTCGTCTTCAACTGCTTGACTTGGTGCATCCACTCGCGCGCCTGCAGCAGCGCCTGCTCAACCGACGAAGGAACTGTTGCCCCCTCGAAGGAGCAAGCGTACTGCAGGGCAGTGAAGGCGGCCTCCTCACGGAGGCGCTCCGGGGAAGACCGGCCGGACGGTTGCAGAGCGGAAGGAGGCGGCATCAGAACGGGACGATGATCGCCTTCGGTACCGGTCACCACGCTGATGTGTGGGGGGCTTGAGGTGGGGGCCGAAATTCCCACGACACCGGGGGGTTCTCTTAAGTCGCGTCGCTCTGGTACCAACCCCTTCGGTGAGTCGCTCTGGATCGAGGCCACGCGAGCGGATCAGCCGCGGGCCGGTACCGCGGTCTCGACGACGCTTCTCACCGCACCGGTTCCAGCATCGCGCGGCGGCGCGACATCGGCATCGGCAAGCAAGCCGCCCCTGTCACCCGCGTCGACTATGTCGACTGCGCCGTCCACGTCAACCGCGACGGTCGCGTCCGCTGGACCGGGGGCCGCGCTGCCACCATCGGCACCGGTCTCGGCCTCGGCTCCGGAGGGCATCGGTAGGGTGCACCGCTGGTTCCAGCTGAACCACACGAGGTCCGGGCGGCCGCTCCAATCCATACCCTCGGTGAAGGCCAACAGCTGCGTCGCGTACGTCGCGTCAAACGCCGTACCCTCGACGATCTCCGCGATACCGACCGAGCGGATTAAATCGATGAGCCCCGCCGAGAGGCGGAAGAGCAGGCGGCGCTCACCGAACGGTTCCTCGCGACGTGCAATCAGTCGCGGGTCGGAACACTTCGTGAAGAACGGCAGTCCCTCGCGAGCGGCGTGTAAGAAGCACAGGAAGGCCAAGACCGCCCATTCGGAAAGCATGATCGCGTGCACCAAGACGCGCGTTCGCTCCGTTTCCGCAGATTCCGATCGGCCGAGCGGCAACCAATGCGCCGCCACGTACGCCATGACGCTCGGCGTCGGTACGCACAGGTACTCCGGCGCCTCGAACCTCGACCAGTTCGGCGGGAGCGCGGGGTACAGGCCGCGCCGCGCGGCGCTGGGCACCGAGAAAAACTCGGTGCTGTGCCACATGTGGAAGAAATCGTCCACCCGGCGCCAGCGCAGCCGACTCTCGCCCGCTGCGTCCTCACCCCACCGCGCTCGGTTCGCAATGCTGTACCAGCTGTCGAAAGGCCGCGGAAAGGCCACCAAGCGGACGTCGGGCGCGAGGCCCTCGTAGCGGCGATACCGACCGAAGAGGTTCAGCAGCGAGACGTGGTACTTTTCCTCGCCCTCGCAGCGGACATAGAGCAAGTCACTGCCCGCCGCGGCCGGCGTCCGACACGGAGCGTGACGCCATCGCGCCCTCCAAGCGCCGGCGCGGTTCTCTTGCGCCACGGCACCGCGCCCGGACGGAGTCTTGATCGCGCGCATCATCGGAATGGCCGCGAACCTCGCCGCGTCCAGCAAGTTCCGCTGAACATATTCCTCGACCGTAATCGGAGGCTTGCGGCCCGCGGCGCGTCGGCGTGCGCGCCGGCGGCGGTGGTCCATCGAGGACCCGGACCACAGCGACCGTACGGAGCCGACGCCGCTGCGCAGCCAGGCCGGGGTACTCGGGGCGGTGAATACCCGCCCCAGCGACGTTGTCGCCTCCCGTCTGGCCGGTGCAAGCGCTACGTTACTCGACTGCGCCGGCGGCGCGTACGGCGCCTCGGAGACGGCCCTTGTGAGCGCCGTGCCCGCAGCGGGTAGCGGCGACATGGGAGGCGGCGGCAGCTCCACGGGGAGCCCCGGGTCCGCCTCGACCATTCTTGGAGCCGCGCCCGCGAGGGGCAGCGGCGAGGACCGTGTTGCTTGGGCGCCCAGCGGTGGCGAACCAACCGGTACGGGCGAATCAACTGGCGCTTGCGCGGGCCCCGCCACTCCAGTGGACGGTTGCAGGCCGTCGCGAAGGCGTCGCCGCGGTTGGAAGGTGTGACCGACCAGCGCCGCTGCCGGAGCCCGAGGCGGGTTCAACGGCTGTCTGTACGCGCGACTAGCAGAAGTGTCGCGATGACCGTCCATAGGTTGGTCGAAGAGCCGCTGTAGGGGGATGTCGTCGTCGCTGTCGGAGGAGGTTTCTGAGTTCGCAGGGGAGTGTTGGGGAAGAATTGGGGGGTCAGTGTGGATCGCGTGGGGAGAATCGGAAGACGCGCTCTCCGAATCGGATGAACCCGCGGCGTTATATACCGCCAGCTCGCTGACGAGCCAGGGGGCATGATCGTCCGCACGGAGGGGCTTCTGTCCCCGCATCGTGCGCGATAGAAGGAAACGTCCGGAACGGACCCGCGCGGTCGAGTACAGGGTCGCTACGGGGACGTAGCGAAAGCTAAGGGGAGAGATTTGTAGTATAATGACCGGCGCGAGCGCGCGGAGGTCATCGGACGGCCGTGTACGGTATACACGTGGGCGGTTGTGCCCACGTGTAGCGAGCGCGCGCGCATGCCGAGCGGTCGTAATCCGGCGTACATGTACAGTAGTGCACGTGTCGTCCGAGCAGTAGTCTACGCGTGTTACGTGTGCGCGTTAGCACACGTGTCGTCCGTGCGGTAGTCTGTAAGCAACACGCGTGTACAGTAGTGCACACGTGTAGTAGCAGCGTCCGTGCGGTAGTAGTAATTATGGCGCTACCTTTTTAATTGTGTACAGTACCCGGCACGCACTAGGCGGCAGGTACTGTACTACTGTACTGGGACAGGTGTTCGAGGCGTCCCTCTGCGGGGTTAAGACCTGGCACCCGTCCCCACCAGTAAACGGGGGCAAGCTCGCCCCCGTCCCTTTTGCGCCTACGTACGTCCGTTTTCGGTTGTCTGACGCGCGCGCTGGCTTCTAACCTAGTACCGGTCGCTCCCGTTCACGCACCACGGGGCGACTGCGCGTAACCGGCCAGTGAGCCACTCCCTTTTCGCGAGCTCGTCCCATCGGTTCAATTAGCGCGTCGCGTCTGCGTCGCGTGCTCCCTCGCTAAAGCCTCCGTCTCTCACCCAACCCAGGGCGAAGAGGAGTTATCCCACAACGTTAACGTCAAATCCATCAGGTATAACGGAGACTTCCGTTTTGAATCCATAAAGTTTGTGCTTATTGCTGAAGTGCTTTTTTGCTTCTTCATGATTACCAGACGGGCGGTTGGTTTGCTGAAAAGTGACATCTGTTGTGTACAGAGCATGGCAGTTGTGATTGAACGTTGTTTTGTTCTGAAGCAGACGCGTCATTGTGTACTTCCGTTCCCACTTCTGCACCACCTCACGGTAAAGAAACTCTTCGACCATACACGCAAACGCCATGACCACTCGCTCAAACGTCGGGGCTTTCACTTTGAAAAACGTTGCCACAAAATCCCAATTGCCACCATGTTTCATCATCGTCAAGGTCATGAAAAGAACATCCTTTAGTTGATGTCTAGATTTGCGGCCTCTGCCACAGTTCCACTTCTGTTCAACATGTGCTGCAACCAGACTCCATATGCCGCTCAGTTCCGCGAGCGAAAAGTTTGTCATTGCCATGATTCCGGCGGCACCGCCTTCTGCAATACATTGGTCGATAACTGGGCTCTGAGAGTCCTCAGCCTCACTTTCACTGTCCGTTTGGCTACTGAAGTTCTGAATCTCCTCACGGCGGTCGGCAGCAGCATCAGCGAGGAGCTTGAGACCAGTACATGCATCACTGCTAGTCACTGTGTCCATGACTCTTGTTGAGCGGGAACGGAAAAGGTGTGTCTCAGGAATGGTATCGACACTGGTGAAGGAACGTTTTATATACAGACTGCGGTGTGACTTGACCGTCGCCGACGATTGCTGGGTTTGCAATCTTGCCGGATTCCCGCGAAACTGTTCTCTTCGTGATTGTCCTGGTGTGAGTTTCGGCCATCATCAATTTGCGCAATCAGGCACGTTTTTGCATTGCTTGCGAAATTCCAAAGGCAGGTTTTCATTACGCAAAATTCTCCGCTCACGTATTGACGAGGTCATTTCAGAAAATAAATTATCCATATGAAAGATTATGATTTATCGTAGTAGCCATGTAAGTTGGTAAAAATTGCCGTCAATTTCATTGCGGTGCTACAATTCGTATACCGGGTCATAACTGGCAAATTAGCTTGGCTCTGTGATAAAGGTCTATTGTACAGTGGAGCCGAAGTACGCCTTCTTGGGTTCGACAATACTTTTTATTTAATAATAAGGAAACTACGTACAGAAAGGTCCGCACGACTGTGTCCGTGTTTGGTTACCGCCATATCTTTATTATAGGCACTGCCTGTACAGTATGAAGTTTGTACATGCGCATTTTACGTCACTACTATACTGTGGTGTTGTGAATCATGCTCGACGTGAATACACTTAGTCGGACCTACATTGCCCTTACGTCTGTAGTGCCCATTGCGTATTATCAATTCATATGTGTCCTTGTATTTACTCTACGGAACGGTCGTGTAATCCACATACTTAAAGGATAGTGCTCCGCAATAAACAATGGTGGGAGGAGGAGCATCCACCCGGCTTGTGCCGAATCTTTTGCTTGCGCTTGGAGAGGTCAACTCTCCTCACCACTGCTCTATCATAGGCCCTCGATAGCCTCTAACCATGGACATATCCAATCACGCCTCGAGGGCTCATCCGACAGTTATGGGCCCAGAGGATGAGTTGGCCCCAGGCAACTTCCTCATCCCACTTAAACTGAAGATCAACACAGACAAACTTCAATGGCGAGAAGCAGTCCGCGACTGGGCTCTCGACTTGAACGCCTGTGCCGCTGGCGGAGACAACCGAGCTAAAGGCGCTGCATCATCTTTGGCCATGACCTTATATCGCTCTTTGGAGTTCAATAAAAAGGAATTGGTAAAGAAATCCGTTAAAACGGGAGAAATTATCCTTAATTCCGGGGCAGGGCCAGCTGCTTCCTAGTCTGATCAAATGCGCTACGTAGAAAAGATCATGTCAATCGTCGCAAAGGACTCAGCGGTCGACACAATAAAAAGAATGGTTCGCCTCAACAAAGACGTCCACAGTTGTGTACGCAAACCCCAAGAATCCATCAACCAATACATCGAACGCTTCGGAGGCCCAGCTCAAGCGTACCTCAACCTCGTGAACGCAAACAACAATAGCGCTGATAGCCAGAATTTTGCGATCGTCCTCATGAGAAACGCTCGGGTATCGTCACAGACTTTTACAAATTTGATCAGCTCGCTCGTAACCACTGCCAAACATCGTACATCCGACAAAGAATCGACAGTACTGCTGTCTAGACACAGGATTGATCAACTCATTGAAATCTTTGACATGACTTTCGAAAAAGGAAAACCACAGCTAGACATGGAGACCCACCAACAAAGGTTCAAGGAGTACTGTACGTCCCTGAAAGCTGCTACAAAAGGGCAAGAACACTGTACAACCTTGAATACCTTTATCAGCTTGCAGGACTCCATCACCGCCCTCGAGGAGGCCGGCCTTTAGGGAAAGGACTTGGAAGATGTTAAACCAAGAACCCAAGCACTCATGGGAACCAATGCGTTTAGAGATGGCGAGCACCGCCACAAAGGGTTCCGACGTGACAATGCACGCGGCCAGTACAGGAGGAAGAGGGGTCATTGGACTACATATAATAACCAGTTTCGGTCCAATAACCAATACGACGATAGCGATAACGATTCCGAATTCAAAGATCTTCGAAACCAAATCTCGAAGAAACAAAAATATCGCGAACAGTACCATGGGAACAACAAACGTGTATCATTGCCTAACGAGCACTACAACTCCGAAAAGCCTCTCAAGGAGGATGAAAGGTCTAAACGTATTAACACAGAGCGGTATTTTCAATAAAGGGTTCGGGGACTCTACCCCCCGATCGGAACCCTATAATTGACTCAGGTAACCCTAAATCTACCGGGGGCATCGATGCCGCATCCCTACTCTGCGACATACTTAACCGGCAGCTAACCCTTGACCCACCTCGTGACACTTACCAACGTGGGTGGGGACATGACTGTCTCAACGCCACAGACATAGTTTGCTCGTGGACCCTCACAGTACAAGACCTGAATCACAAGCCAACCTCAATCACGTTTGACCTTACATCTGACAATTCGCCGCTCACTGTCGGAATGGACATCACTCAGTACTCACGACTGGACTTCATGACATATCCGTGCACTTGGACCATCTCACGGCCATCAGACAACTGCCCCCGACAACTCCCAATATACGTAAAACGGGAGTAAATTCGAGAAACGACCACGTCTCCTCGTCGTACCCGAACTGCATTCCCACAAGAATCGTACGAACTCTTTCATGGCTCACTCCAACGTTATCAGCCTCCAACGACCCATGACACTGGCCACTCGCTTACATCGATAAACTCATGCGAATGCTAATAGCCTGATCGGTATCTGTCGCGAAGACGGATGGCTCAACCCAAATCTGACATCCGCAATCCATCAAGTTTGCGAATCCTGCCGGATCTGCTCAGAATCTGGGTTTCCAAAGTCGTCGAAGAAAGTTTCATTGACACATGTGAACGAGGCATTCAATCAAGAGGTACAGATAGACTTCACTTTTTGTACCATTCGCGAGGCAAAGCATACTGTATTACATCTTGTAGATACCGGCACTGGCTATTCGGAAGCAGCCATACCCACATCACGCAAAGCGGAGACCATCATAGACACATTCGAAACCCAATGGCTACACCGACACGGCGCGCAACTTTCCGTCTTTGCCGACGACGAGATGCATAATCAACCATGCAAAACATTCTTTGGCGCCCATTCAATATGGTATAAGCCACGACCAGCCCGCCGCCACAACAAAACCGGTATTGTCGAAAGAAAAAACGGCACGCTCAAATTGATTCTCGAACGGTTGCGAAAAGAACCGACCAGAGCCTCCGACCACGTTATCCTCTCACGGGCAACCTTCCTTTCAAATCATTTCTCCGGGTCGCGCATTTTAAGTTCATTCGAACTAGCGCGCAGCTATTCGCCATCGATGGCGGCGAGCAATTTGGGGACGCCGAGGAAGGC
>NW_005178485.1:274885-304814 GCF_000350225.1 Chondrus crispus | reverse complement strand
CCATCCTCGGCGTCCCCAAATTGCTCGCCACTACGGAATTATTGTCAGCTCACAAAGAGCAAGTGGCTGTCAGAGCCCTACAACGCCTCTTGCGCTCCCGCGCTCCGTCCACTGTCGCCCCCTCCAGCATAAGAAAAGGGGACACTGTCCTGTTCTGTTACCGGTCAACTAAACAGAACGAACCCGATGAGTGGCTGGAAGGCACAGTACAGTCAACCCATCCTGAACTCGTTGAAATTCGACGGAGCAGCCGCGGTCCCGCTTGTCGAGTTGCCTACGAAGACATTCGACTACTGCCACAGTCTCCACTCACTAAACGCTTGATGGAATCTGTAGTCGACGACTACCTCGACTTGCCGGATGGGGGGGAGATAGATGTACATGCACATCCGGCAAACAGCAGACCTCACACAAACGCAATGATGACATCCAACGTTGTCCTGAAAAGCGAGGGAGAGGAACGAGCGTCAAGAGACATTGGAGAGTATGCCACCAACCCATCTCGACGCATGCCTAATGAACTGAGATCAACACTCCAGAGCAATGACCAACAGACTCTACAGGAAATATACCACGCAATCGGAATAGGCAATTAACGAGCAGAGATCTCGAGTTCGCCCCTGCTTGGGTAATACAAAAAGCTATGCAGACAGAACACAGAAACAATTGGCAAGACGCGTACGAAGAAATAAAGGACAAGGACGTCCCACGCAACTCGAACATCATCTCCTCGCGTGCGCTCTTCAAAATTAAAGAGTCTGAAGACGACTCACTGGTAATGAAGGCAAGGTTCGTTCTCCACGGAAACCGCGACCGCGAGAAAGACGATATTTGCAAGGACTCGGCATCCGCCGACATGACGATATTCCGTCTGGTCCTCATCCTCGGTGTCATCTTGAACTTCACCTTTGGAGTGGCTGACATAAAGGGAGCTTACATGCAGAGCGGGCCAGCTAAGAGGGAGATATACGTCAGGCCCCGAAAAGATTGGACGACGACACGACACACTCTTTGGAAGCTATTAAAACTCCCATACGGTATCGTTGAGGCAGGGAGGCAGTGGCTCAAGACCATCGAAGAATGGATGCTGAGCGTCTTCAAACTGGAGCGCATCTTTGGTGTAAACCAATTGTTTGTTAAAAGAGACCAAAGAAACAAGGTGATAGTGATCGTTGCCAAAGACGATGTGCTTGTTTAAGACCGTAAAGTCATGAAATTCAAAACTTCATGCAAAATTTGAAGACAAATTTTGAGGTCGGAAAAATCCGCATCGGTGAAAATTTCATGTTCAATGGTTGTGAAGTTGAGATTGACAAGCAAGGGAATGCCAAGCTTTCCATGGATAAATATACTCGCAGGTTAAAACCCCTGCAGATTTCCAGGTCACGGAGACAAGAAATCGATACGCGTGACAACGAAAGAGAAGTATCATAATACAGGTCATTAGCTGGTACCTTAATGTACTTGGGTAGTGGCGTCATGCCACAAGCGGCCCTTGTCACATCCCGTATGCAACAAAGGCTAGGAGACCTACGCGTCAAACACCTCATTGACGCGAACGCCATGCTGTCTGATCTCCTAAATCTCAGCCCCATGATCTGCTTTCTTAATCCAGGACAAATCCGCAGCGTTATTCTTACCACTCTGTCAGACGCCTCACATGGCGGTACCGAATTCGACTATGGACAGAGCGGAATAATTTCAGGGTTGAAGATCGACACAACCCAAAACGCTTCGCCAATTTTCCACTCCTTGTCGTGGACCAGTCACAAACAGCACTGCGTCACTTACTCATCTTTGGAGCAGAGATACTCGCATGTTCATACGCGGAAGATAGAGGGCATGACCTCAAAGAGTCATTCAAATCGATCATCCCCAACTCCAAAATCAAACACGAGGTCCTTGTGGATTTGCGTCCGCTGTTTCACACCATCACAACACTACACGAGGCGCAAGAATACCGCCTTCGTAAAACAGTGACAAGGATCAGAAATGCTTTCGAATCTTAGGAACTTGATTCCATCAGATGGGTCCCCGGAACGGCAAACGTCGCCGAAGTATTGGCAAAGAGAAGCCTCAGCCTTTCCAAGTCTCTAACTGAAATGTTGAATGATGGACATTGGAATGTCCATCTCAAAAGGAGCTACCATCATAAAGCCGCAGATTACAACTAGACGCATGATTTTCGAACGACTTCGATCTAGTTAGATCGAGTGGGGGTGTGTGAATCATGCTCGACGTGAATACACTTAGTCGGACCTACATTGCCCTTACGTCTGTAGTGCCCATTGCGTATTATCAATTCATATGTGTCCTTGTATTTACTCTACAGAACGGTCGTGTAATCCACATACTTAAAGGATAGTGCTCCGCAATAAACAACGGTGGGAGGAGGAGCATCCACCCGGCTTGTGCCGAATCTTTTGCTTGCGCTTGGAGAGGTCAACTCTCCTCACCACTGCTCTATCATAGGCCCTCGATAGCCTCTAACCATGGACATATCCAATCACGCCTCGAGGGCCCATCCGACAGCTGTACAGTATAAAATGCCCAGCTATCATCTTTGCAAATATAGCGATACTTGTTTTCGATAGCAACGCTCCAACTCAGTTTACTGTATAAAAAGGGTTCGTGTACCACTGCTGTGCTCTTATTTCACAATGAACGGGAATGGTGGTGTCTCCTCAATTTATTAGTGGAGGCAACCCAAGATCGGGCTTCTTATTAGTTTTCTCCTGTAGACAAACGTGTACAGAAGAAAAACCATATGTGAACAAATATTCTCAACCCATTGAATTGTTGCTTTTGAATACAAAGTAGGACAGGGCGGACAACATAACGAAAAGCATCAGCCCAACAGACAATCGTACTTGTCCTTCTATAACTTGGCTGATGAGCAACAAAATTCTACATGATGCCTCCTTAGCTGAAGACTAGAAAAATCCTTGAAAATGTTTAAGGTGTGCAAATATGGGACATGTCAAAAGCAATAAACGGCCTTCCAAACTGTCGAATCTGCGCAACTTTTTGTGTACAGTTTGAGAAACATGTTGAAACTTCGTAAACCCACGGTCGGACTGGACAGAATTGTTTGCTGCCCAACTCCATGCCTATGGAGATGTAACAATTGATCCTCTGAATGATTTCATTTTTCAATGCAATAGGCGGTAGGGTCAGTTAATATTTAATAAAATAAAAACAATAGACAGCCCTCATTCTGTTGCTCTAATTATCAAGATAAATCTGAGCAAGCGCTCGAATTGGAAGCATCTGTACAGATAGACAGACATTCGTTCCACGGTTGAAATTACTGTACGCTTTCATTTCTTCTTTCATCGTTTCGTTTCGTGACCACAATACATACACTGGAACTCATCTCACTTATGCTACTCAAAATCCTTCCTAACGGAGGTGCATAGGGAGAGGCGTTCTATCAAACGACTGCATCCCATCAACACACTTTTGGACAACCAACAGAACGTTGATGACTTAGGAATGGTCTGACTAATTCCGCGATTTTGCAAATTGGTCTCCGATTGTACTGAAGGGGACCGTGCCAAACCCCACGCCTAGGTCTAAAGAACACTTAGTGCCACGACTATCCTCCTCCTTTCATCTCTGAGCCCAAACCAATCAATACGCATCTGTTTCTTTCCGCCAGGCATAATGCGCAAAGATCGAGAGTATAGAAGGCATGGCAATTTGGCTTCTTCAACGAGCAAGCGGGTATCATCGTGGTTGTTCTTCTGGTCTGGAATGCTTCTCGTGATAAGTTTTTTTCAGCTCCGAACTCCGAAAATTGGTTCTTACGATGGAGGTGTGAGACAACTTCCGGAACACGCAGAAGGCGAACAGATTGGGGATTATAGTGATAGACTGGATCAGTACAGCCTGGAGATTTTCTCCGCACCAAAACCATTCGTCGGTGAGGACAAAGCTAACAACGAACGTGCCATCAAATCCTGGTTGCGTCTGAAACCAAAACCGAAAGTAACGCTTTTGGGATATGAGGCAGGATATGATGAAGCTGCCCGAGAATTTGGCATAGGTATTGAAAGAAGAGTTGACAAGAACTTTCTGGGGGTACCCTTGTTCAATTCTATGCTTCAAAGAGCGAACGACTCGAAGGAGATGATAACTGTAATTATTAATGGAGACATCCTTCTGTTCGATGACTTTACTCAAACTCTAAGAAAAGTTGTTTCGAACTTCGAACACTTCTTGGTAGTGGGTGCTCGATATGACGTTGACAAACTACCCGAAAATTTAGACGAAAGCGATCCCCAGTATACTCGCAAGATTCGAGAACATGTTCTTTCAACAGGCACGTTGCATACATATGGAGGAATGGATGTTTGGGCTTGGAATTCGAACGGACCCAGGCTCTTTGACCCCGTCATGCCGCATTTTATTTTTGGAAGAGGAAAGTACGATAACTGGCTTACCCATGAAACCATCTCTGCTGGTCGTCGACAAGTTGTGGATGCTTCTGAAACTTGCTTAACTGTTCACATTCGGCACGACTACCATTTGGTCACAGGGAACGCGAACCAAAAGCCAAAACGAAATCTGCTTGGAGCTTTCTGGTCTGAAGGAAAAAAGTCAAAATTTGAGCTGTTCATCAACATTTATCTCAGCTTGCACGTTGGTTCATATACCAACCAAATGGGAAATGTGTTGTTTGCCCCCTGGAAACTGTCTCTGTGCCTAGAGCCAACAGGCATGTGCTTACTTAAACGGAAGCGGCCAGGAATATGCAACTGTGAGTTTTCTAGTTTTGTCGGAAACACGCAGACAGACCCCGTTGTCAAGAATGGTTCGAGAGTAATACGATGTGGTATGATTTCAGTCGAGACCAAAGATAACTTTGTCATTCCAGTTCTTCCACCGGAAGGATCGACGGAAGCACCTGCATTTGGTCTCCCTCTAACCATGCAATCAGTGGTAGAACGTGTCATCATCAATAACACAATAATATTGTCTGCTCTCAATTATGGCTACCGAGGAATAATGATGAACTGGGTATGCAACATGCGACATTTGGGGATCACGAACTTCGTCATTGCTGCACTTGATGCGGATCTTTACAAATTCGCGTACACAAGAAGTTTGCCAACTTATCTCGAGAACACAATTTTTGCTGGTCTGAACTCATCTCTTATAGCAGACGCGTCCTACGGTTCCGATTCATTCAAGCAGTTGACGAAAATGAAGTCGAGGGTAGTAGTACGTCTGTTGAAGGAAGGATATAATGTCGTGTGGACTGATAGTGATATCATCTACTTCAGAAATCCGTTACAAGATATGTGGAACTACAACGTTGATCTGGTCATTCAAACGAATGCTCCAGATAATGAACCCATGAATGGTAGACGGAGGCTGAATTCCGGATTCTATCTGGCTAGGAGTAATGGCCCGACCATTCAAGCTTTCGAGGATATCATCAAGTTTGCATCCAAATCGAGAATGTCTGAACAGCCTTGCTTCTACGATGTTATGTGCGGGAAAGAAGGACAAACAGCAGAAGGAGATAACACATGTAGGTACAATGGGATGGTCGTGAAGTTATTAGACCGACATCTCTATCCAAATGGAATTACGGACGGAATATGGGATGTCCCAGCTGGCAAAATTCCAGACATGTTTCCAAACTTATTTATTCTTCACAACAACTGGGTCAAAGGGGCAGACGGGAAGCGATTGCGGTTTGAAAAGCATGGTTTTATTCTTTACGACAAGGAATCTGAACTTTGTGTATATCCAGAAACTTGGTAGATCGTGTAGAAGACAAGAATAGTTAGTATACACGGTGTGTATGCGGGTAGATGAGGTACAGACAAAAAGAAAGTTACGTCTAGCATCTGAAGGACACTCAACGATAATTGGTCATGTCGACGACTCTCCCGTCATGCAGTAAGAAATTAGTGGGCTGAATCAACCTACGTCTCCTTGCGAAATGCCTCAAGCCTCGTGACATACCGGTATGGCACTTATTGACGTCATATTGAAGATGTGCTTAACAGACAACAAGGAATCGCATTTTCTATTCGGAAGAAAATCCAGGAAATCCAGCATAGAAAGCTCGGAACGGTCTGACGAGAAATCGAAAGAATTTTTGTCGTCAATGCCTCTGGAAATCAAATTTCGTGATGGGGTTGGTTGTCGTGTAGTTCTGAGAAGGAATGCAAAAGAAATAAGTCACTTTCGTGAAAAGTAGAGTACCGCAGGCCCGCATTCCGCGACATTTTTGGCAAAATTGATCGCACCCTTCGTACATGATGCAGGACAACATTTTGATCAAGATACAACGAAATATCCAACTGCGTAAACTCTCTAATTATATCGGAATAAAACGACTTGGGCTCAACAGGTTTTGAAGGCTCTCGACTGACAAAGGCAGTCTACGTGATCGCAACTGTCGCCCTGTACAGGTACTGTACATATCAGAAGAGTGTGTCGCTTTACTATAAGTATATGGAGAAAACGTTTTTTAAAGGGTGAGACACACAGACTTGGTTATCGCGGTCCCGCTGTCCAGTTTTTCCAAGTACCTTTCGAAAGGACTGTACCAATGGTGCAGTGTGTACGTTACGTACTAAACGCCGACAATGGTACAGCATTGTAGTCATACTGTACCCAAGGGTACTGTAGCAATTTGATCCGAGGGGGTATTCTGTGCGATTGCGTCCCGAGAGCTCTCCTGCTTACCGATAGGTATTCTGCAGTGCGCAACAACTGTTCAAAATCAGTCCACAGTTCTCAGTTCAGCACTGCTTGCAACTGTCTCTGTTGGTGTTTGCTCTGTGCTGGACCAAATCAAATCCACTGTCGCGTAGCAATGACGTCTAGTCACGCAACAACACATCCATGTCCTTCTTATGCAACTGCACCCCTTCTCTCCTTTGTTCGTATTGCAGCCATCCCGCATTCAAGCTACTCGAGAGAATTGGCATCTCGCCATTTTTGGCGTTTCAAGTGAGGCTCTCTTTATTACGGCTGCATCTTGATTATTTTCTGGCAGATAACTATGGGAAGACAGGGAACACATGTTGGATACAACGGTCACCATGATTCTGTCATCTTCAAGAAGAAAACGTCAGGCAACGGCGTGTCCTTTTTTCTTTTAGTCTGGGCCACATCCCTTCTCGTGTTTCAAGCATATATCCCATTGTCCTCTTTTCTCTTCACGTGTCAAGAGATGTTGTTGGGCAATAACGCGTCGTCTCATCGCGTCAAAGCGGCACTCAACGTTCTTCACGAGGCTCTCTCTTCAACCCATCATGCTCACCGAGCGGAATCCTTTAACATTGAAATATTCTCTGCTCCAAAACCCTTCGTAGGGAGGGACAGGGAAGTAAATCTCAGAGCCATTCGATCATGGCAACGACTGAGACCAACACCAAAAATAACATTACTGGGGCATGATGTTGGATATGTAGAAGTGGCGAGCGAGTATGGCCTACACATACGTCGAGATATCGACAAAACCTTTCTGGGAGTGCCGTTGTTCAATTCAATGTTCCATATCGCCAATGAATCAAAAGCAACAGTGGCCGTCATCATGAACGGAGATATTATTCTTCTAGATGACTTCATGAGCACTCTTAAACGAATCTTGACAAGGTTTGAACATTTTCTTCTCATCAGCGCGCGATACGATCTTGATAAACTTCCAGAAGACGCTGACGAGGACAAATCAACTTTTAACGAGAAGTTGAGAAGCCATGCTCTCAGGAATGGCGTGTTACACACGTATGGAGGAATGGACCTCTGGGCATGGAATCTCGACGGCCCCCGTTTATTCGACGGAGAGATGCCTCATTTTATTTTTGGACGTGGCAAGTACGACAACTGGCTCACGCATGAGACAATTCAAGCGGGACGCCGCCACGTCATCGATGCATCTGAGGCAGTCATGAGTATTCATGTCCGCCATAGCTACAGCTTGGTAACACAGTCGGGAAGGAATTTGCTCTCAGCAGAAAACACAGCTTTTTGGTCGAAAGGAAAAAAGTCAAAGTTCGAACTCTTCGTGAACATCTATTTGAGCCTGCACAGTGGCACCTACAAGAATCAAATGGGAAGCATTCTTTTCGCCCCATGGCGTCTTGCGCGATGTCTTGAACCGCAAGGCACTTGTCTTGTGCGAAGGGCCCGGCCAGGATCTTGTAACTGCGAGTATACAGGGTCCTCTGTGGCCACTCAGACCGACCCCGTTACTCAGGAATGCTCGAGAGTTATCCAGTGTGGAATGGTATCGAAGGAGGCAAAGAATGATTATAATATTCCAATTGCTAAACCTGGGGATGAAAAAGAGCCATCTTCTTTCGGGATGCCATTGACTTTGCCTTCTGTTTCTGAAAGAGTCGCAATCAACAATACTGTAATAGTCACAGCCCTAAACTACGGATATCGCGATATTATGATGAATTGGGTGTGCAACCTTCGACATCTGAACATTACCAACTTTATCATCTCTGCTTTTGACCGAGATCTTTATGAATATGCCTACGTTAGAGGGCTACCAGTCTATTTGGAAACGGAAGTTTTACAAGGGCACAACGCGTCACTATCTGACGTTGCATATGGCACAGACTCGTTCAAAAAGTTAACAAAACTGAAGTCACGAGTCGTTCTTCGATTCTTGAAGCTTGGATACAATGTTCTTTGGTCAGATGCAGATATCATCTGGTTTAAAGATCCGCTTCAGAATCTATGGGCGCACAATGTTGACCTTGCAATTCAGTCGAACGCTCCAGACAACGAACTCTGCAATGCAAAAAGAAGAATCAATTCCGGCTTTTATCTAGCACTTTCAAACAGGAAAGTCATTTCGTCATTTGAAGCCGTCATCAAATTCGCTTCAAAGTCTAGAATGTCAGAACAGCCGTGTTTCTACGATGTTCTATGCGGGAAGGAAGGAGAAAGGCGAGTAGGAACAAACCGTTGTATCTATAAAGGTATGGTTCTTCAGCTTCTAGATCGAAGGTTTTACCCGAATGGAATGACAGACGGTATTTGGGATGTTGCTGCCGGCCAAATTCTACAGGCTTTTCCTGGTCTGGTGATACTACATAACAACTGGGTGAAAGGAAGTGGGGCAAAAAACGAGAGATTTAAGCGGCATGGATTCGAATTTTTTGACTCTAAAAAGGGGCTATGCCGATATACAAAATCTTTTTAGTGTTCGCTATAATAATGCGCGAACTTCGTAAAATTGGCCAGACAATCATTCTGATGATAAGCTTTCATGATGCACATTGTCAGCAGAGTCAATGATTTTGCTATTTGTTCAGTCCATGACCCACCCCCCCCTTCTGTGTCACAAAGAGTATCTTTTCTGGAAGCATGAGAATATCTCCTGTTTCGTTTATCCTCTGTTTCGTAGATACTACAGCAGCCAATCAGAAGCATTACAGAATCTCACAAAATCGAGGTTGAGTCGGTACAGGGGGGGGGGGGGGGGTCGCGATATAGTGCTACCCTGTGTCAGTGGGCCGAAAACGGCACTATATCGAACCAGGCACTGTTTGATAATGAGATTTACGGCTTTTTTGCAGCCACTTCCTTGCATCACTGCTCAGAAAGACCGCTCGCAGGACGCCATCACTCATGCTTTGTATCTTCACTACAGACTCAAGTCTAATCAAGCATTTCTGTTATTAGTAGCTGCCGAGCCGTTGCATTGACTTCCTCCTTTTTCGCAGCCATAAATGCCAGCCTACACTTCTGCAGATGTCCAATTGCATCATCGACCCTGCCTTTTTCTGCCATAGTCTCTATTCGAGTTGGCAACTGCATAATATCTTTCCGCGGCGGCAGCGGCTCTCGGGCAGTACACATGTCCCTCCAACTGCCTCCCTGGAGACCCTTCGTTTTCGGCTCAAAATTCGTGCCACCCGCAGAAGGGTAGCACTATATCGGAGCTGGCACTAACAAATATGGCACTATATCGCAACCCCCCCTGTGCTTATTTTCTTCTTGACTTGTGCTTCCTTACTGAGAAGGTCTTCACATACCCTTGCCACCGTACTGAACTTCTTTTAAGTTGCGGAAGGATGGATTATAGTCAGAACTGCATGTCCTTTCCAGCTGTTTTTAGAATTGCATGGCAAAGACTGTTTCTTGAGCAACCTAGACAATTTCTATATTGGTATCTTCGAAAACGAGACGCCCGTTAAAAAGGCGACTGGAATTTTAAAATGAATTGGATTTTTTTATTGTAAAGTGCTTTCCCGTTGTAATGGAGTGTGTTATTGCTGAGGACAAACTAAAAAGAAATGGTGCCAAAGTTGACTTCAAATGTGCGATTTAATGCATATATTTTTGCAAAGAAAATTTGGTATCATATGAGCCCAACCCTGACCTCATACAGTATGAGGTATATCGCTTATCGTCCAGCTACTGTACTCTAGTTAACTGTTCGGTCCCTAATTCGTATTTTTTTCTGTTTCCGAAACTGAGCTGGATAGATTTAAATAAAAAAAACATTTCTTTAACGATTTGGACACTTTAAAGAGTCGAGCGCATCTTCAAACAAAAGCGCATCTGTTGCACCAACAGTCGACTTTGGATATAGGTACCCGCCCTGACAACACGTCAGCTAAAACATTCAAATGGAGCCTGTTCAGAGGCATTTTCCTAATTCGTATTTCTGATGCATTCAACAGAAAGCGACGAGGCCCATCAATCAGATCTCAAATGCACGCCTCACAGCCCTCATCTCTGCACTTTGTCTACGAACCCTCCTTTTATCAACCGGGTAAAGTGGAATTGATTGAAATATCTGAATCCGGGGAGCATAAATGCAACAATATAAAATAGAATGAAGGAAGCAAGCACGAATATGAGGCACTGCAGAGCCCAGTATTATGCACTGCTCTGCCTGTATCTTGCACAAGACCGTGATAAGTGATATCGCATCCGGCACAAGACGCAGATATATGATATCGCCTGGCGCACAAGACGGTGATATACAATATCAGACTACATGAACGGCAAACAGTGTCAAAACGAGACCTTCTTTTTTATTCTCTAGCGATAATGATGGGTCACATTAATAGTGAACTGACCGCCCGAAATGCTTTTGATACCGGTCAGAAGCCCGCCTGCACCGTTCACTCGATCATGTCCCTCTCCATTCCCACCGACACAGGCCGCCCCATTTGATGCCTCCCACTTTGGAGGGTCATTCTCGATGCCCTCATCTTTAAAGGCCCTCTGCCCATTAGATGGCGCTACTTTAGGTGCCTTTGTACACCGTTCGCTCAAGCCATCTGTAGCATCTTCCCCGACCTTGTCTCCATCCCTGTAGAATAACGACCGGCGAGCGCGCGGGGAGGTTATTAACCGTGCGGCTGTGCACGGTGCACACGTGGGCGGGTGTGCCCACGTGTAGGGAGCGCGCGCGTTGACCAACCGGCCGTGGCGTGGCGCACGTGTACAGTAGCACACGTGTCGTCCGAGCAGTAGTCTACGCGTGTTACGTGTGCGCGTTAGCACACGTGTCGTCCGTGCGGTAGTCCGTAAGCAACACGCGTGTACAGTAATGCACACGTGTAGTAGCAGCGTCCGTGCGGTAGTAGTAATTATGGCGCTACCTTTTTAATTGTGTACAGTACCCGGCACGCACTAGGCGGCAGGTACTGTACTACTGTACTGGGACAGGTGTCCGAGGCGTCCCTCTGCGGGGTTAAAACCTGACACCCGTCCCTACCGGTAAACTGGGGCAAGCTCGCTCCCGTCCCTTTCGCGCCTACGTACGTCCGTTTTCGGTTGTCTGTCGCGCGCGCTGGCTTCTAACCCGTTACCGGTCGCTCCCGTTCACGCACCACGGGGCGACTGCGCGTAACCGGCCAGTGAGCCACTCCTTTTTCGCGAGCTCGTCCGATCGGTTCAAATAGCGCGTCGTGTCCGCGCCGCGTGCTCCCTCGCTAGAGCCTCCGCCTCTCACCCAACCCAGGGCGGAGAGGAGTTATCCCACAATCCCCACCCGTCCCTGCAATCCCATGTCGTTTTACACCTTTATCATCTACACCTAAAATATCTTCTTGCTGTTTCTCTCCCTCCCCGCCCTGAAGAATTTGATAATTCTTCAAGGAGCGGGGGTCACAGTGTTCAGTACGCATGGCAATAGAAGAGTCTGAATGGCCAGACTCTACCAAAAGCGTTGTTACAGTACCCCTCAGACCATGTGTTGTCATACCATGCTTCACGCCTGTACCAGAAATTCCTAGTGATGCGCACACTGTTTTGACAATCTTAGAAAAATTATTTCGGCCAAGGTACTGCTTCTTGAGGTAGCTAGACAACCCAGTTCCCTTCGCATTGTACCCCAGAAAAAATCGATCGCTTTCCAAGCCCATATCTTCACGAATCTTTAAATAGTCGTCTATGTCCCGATAGACATTATTAAGAAGGCCTCAAAGGGAGGAACGATTCCATACTGTAACCTCTAATGGTTTCACACTGGCATCCTTCCACCCTCCTGCCCGAGTCTTTGAGGCCCTGGAGCGACTCTCGACGGCCTCTCGAATACGCCGAACATTCTCGCCGCGAAGAGTAATATTCCGAAACTGGGATACGGTCAAATTAACCAAAGCGGTAGGGCGCATAGCCGTGATAAGGGCGACATCAAAAATCAGTCGCGCTTGAAATGATTTCGGTGTGTCACGAGAAAGCAGTGGTGAGCCATACAGTAGCAGCAAATCTTTCTTCGATAGAACATTGTGGCTTTCAGTGAACACACCATTGGCCTGCTGCAGGCTGAACTTGTTATCAATAACTGCCGTAAGACCCTCCTGTGGGCTGTTGAAAACAGGCCCTTCCAAAATTTTGAGCTTGTATCCCCAAATAGCACTAAATCCCCGCTGTATTCCGAGAAGGTAGCTTTTCATAGAGGAAGGTTTGACTTCGCTATTTGTCTTTGCCGTGCGGTAGTTCACAACAAACTCGATAAAGAAATATCGAATACGCTCCAACTGGGCGGAAGTCCAACTTGAAAAGCCAGGGGGCAGAAAGGTACGCCCTTCCTCATCCGCAAATACGTTGCGTCTTGTTTGTTCCATCTGCCACTCAACCAAACGACGCGGTTCACTGAACACCAACGAGCGCATGTGGGGCTCTGTGTGAAAAAGTCATTCACGAAACCAGGAACACCCGTCGCGAACCTGGCGAATGCTCTGAGAGAAGACTGATTTTGGCGTTTTGTGTTCGTGGGGACTCTTATCCCCATGAACGCCGCTGCTTCTGGAGACGGCGAAAGGGATGAGCGCGGGTTTTACTCCCCGTGGGCAGGGACAGGTTGATTACACTGCGTTGGGGGTGATTCGGGAATAATCGTGTTTTTCTCGATGGGGAAGAGAGGTTGCAGAGTGTGAGGCAGCGGTGTGCCCGGAACCGAGGATGGTCCCATTGTGCAGGGGTGTGTGACTAATTCGCGAACGCATAGAATCGGTCGTGCAGTAGAGTGTGGCGACGGCGATGACGGCGATGACGGCGACGGCGGCGCCGGCGACGGAGGGGGAATGACACGTATTGATTCAATGAGTTTTGCAATCAAAACCATGGCCCAGCAGATGTATTTTAATTCTGGATTTCAATATGATGAGGAGATATACGTATTAAATACCAGGTCCGGATGATAAATGCGTTATCACCCGGCTACGTCGGTGTGATAACTGCTCTCAAGCGTTATCACACCTCGTAGCCGGGTGATAACTCGTATGTGTCAGACAAAATCCGGGCTCGAGCTGACCGTTCTGGGGCGAGAGCACACAATTTAGGCATTTCGGAGGCCATCTCGTTCCCACATTTAGTGGTTTCTGTAGTTCTATTCCATTTTTTTGGTCTGCACCATGCAGTCCATCCCCGAGTGGCTATATGGGGCCCTTTTTGATGGCGCGAAATCGGTTTGCATAGTCAGAAAGGAGCTTAGTTTGCATTATTTCGCGCGAAGGAGGCAGGAGGAGATCGCAATTTTATCGGAATTCTGAATACGGGTTAGGAAAATAATACGAATTAGGGACTGAACGGTTTATCTGTCGAGAGGTAGTTCCAGTAGCAAGAGTTGAGAGGGACGGTACTGTAAAGCTCACATCTACGGTTAAGTACAGTACTGTTGAGGAATGACTTAGAAACACGTGGAGACGTGGACAACGGTGCCACGAACCGGAACTGAAGGACACGCGCGCTCCTGTAGGGAACCGAAAGCGCGGGCGATCCATTTCCCGAAGGGAAACGAAGACGGCACCGGACGGCAGGAGTCGGTGCGAGGGGAGCGCGGTCTGTCGGTAAGGGATGCGAAAGGGAAGGGAGCGTGGGAGTAGTCATTTTTTGTGGGGCAAGAGAGGGAGAGAGACGACGAAGGAAGTAGGCAAGGGGGGATCAGAGACAGCCGAGCCCCCTCGGGGAAGTAGTACTTAATAGCCAACCCTCGGGGATAGAGAGGGAGGCAGCAGACGCAGCAATAAACGTAATTGAGGGAGGATTCCCATCCAACAGGTTGCTCGGTGCCAGGCGGCTGAGGTAACCACAACAGTACTGTAAGTTAATTTACCGTAGATGTGAGCTATATTTGTGGGAAGCTAGAAATTGAAGTTTATTTGGTTAGCACTAAATCTGGGAAAAGGAAAATTATCCGGGCGACGCGCCGGCGGGAAATCCGGCGATATTAAAGTCCGAGGGCGGTATCCCGGCCGGCCCCCGGGGGTAACTTGCTACCCTCGGACAGCGCCTGCGAAAAGTCGCGAGACTTTCCGTCCGAAGTATCACCGCCCCCCTCACCCTCGCGACTCCTTTCCCCCGCCGCTGCGCGCGACGAGCGCGGCTACTACTAACCTCATCATTACCGTTCTCCCACAGTTATGGGCCCAGAGGGAAAGATGAGAAAACTATCAGGATTCTTCGACCCGCCTCTCTTCGCGGCCGATGGCGATCTCGAAGCCTGGCGAAAGAAGGTCGGACAGTGGGTCGACTCACTCAAAGTCGCCCACGATCAAGGCAAGGATCGCCCTTTTCAGACTACGTTCAAGTTGCTCGGACGCACCCTTTATGAGCGTGGCCTTCCTGAAGCTCAGAAGGCGATTATCGATCAAGCCCAGTCCAAAGGGCAGCTCGACGATCTTCAAATGGATGATCCCGTGCAAGCGGCTCTGTCTATAGTCGAGCTTGTTGCTGTAGACCCACCTATTTCCATGGTCACGAGGCTCATCGCATCATACCAGAAAGTGAACACGTGTCGCCGAGACAGAAACGAGAAGCTCTCCAGTTTCGTCTCAAGGTTTCGGGGTTCGGCAGACAAGCACTTGCTCTACGCCAGCACTTCCTCCTCGCCGCAAATAGGTGAAGTTTTGGCGATTACCCCCTCAATAACGCAAACATAGAGGAGGGGACGTTGACCAATGCCAAGCTGCAACTAATTTCGCATGCGGAAGCCCGAACCAAGAAGAGTCAGCAGTCGTCGACACCGAAAGGGTATCCAAGGTGCATCTCGAGGAAGTCCTCAAAATATCCGAGAAGCTTAAGAAGGTTGACGTTCCGCTCCGCGAGTCCGAGTCCACGGCCGATGAGTATAAGAAAGCCCTGTGATTTCTGATCGCAAACCATCAGCTTCATCCGCTCCTTGGACATTGCAGTCCAAGACCTAAAGGTGAACGCAGAGAAACATGCCGCAAAACGTCAGCTGCTGACTTGTTCTTGCCGCGGCACACTTCTTTCAGGCTCAACCTTCACGATGCGGTGATCTTGCTGAGAAATGTCACCCCAACAACCTCAATGGATGCGCCCCAGTTCTCTATGAAGGACGTCCAAGCTTTGGTTGACCGCAAAGTTAAGTCCCTCATTGGTACCCATGGCAAGACTGGCTCAGGAAGCATTTTTGACAGGCTATCTGAGGTCGGCCCACGTCATGGGCAGAAGAAGGACACTCGAACGGGTCCACCCTCTAGCCGTGGAAACGCACCTAGAGGCAGTCGCAAGAGGCAGCTGTCTTCAGACCACGGAACCCAGTCCATTTGCTACGACTGCGGGGAGCGTGGTCACTACAGAGGAGCAACAGAGTGCAAGGAACCCAACGCCTTCACCACGAAAAAGAGGACGCCCCGGGACCTCGGTGACGGGGGCTCCGGAGCGCACCCCTCGTTTTTTCGGAGAGGCTCCGGCGGCTCGTCGAACAGGCAAGCCTAGTCAGCCACCCCGGAGCCACCTCGGATATTAATCCTAGAATTCCCGATCAAAATCCCATTATAGATCCGGGATGTCCCAGAAGTGTTGGAGGAATTGCTTGCGCCGCAGCCCTCTGCACTGCCATGAACATTCCTTTCAAACTTCGAAGACTTGACTGTGAACCGTTCTTGCACGGATATGGCAAGAACTGTAGCGACGCCGAGGTCAATATTGGGGTTTGGGACCTCCCCGTGACCGACATGAGTGGGACGGAGGCAAAAATTCCGTTCTACGTCACGAGAGGAGATGGGTTCCTGCTTCTGGGTAACGAGATCCTTCACCGGTCGTACCAGCTTGGACCGGAGAACCTTTTGGTTATTCCGAAAGGCGTGAAAAATCTCTCGTCAAAACGTCTCACGTTCAAGACGTACACCGAACCAACAATGTCGAGTGACCCCGATGCGGTTTGCACGTTCCTTCTAGTCGTACCGTCCAAAACGTCCTCCTTTATGTCGTTCTTCTCCACGGAAGTCTCATATGCGTCCAGCATCAAACTGGCAGTAACCATGAAGGCAAGGCTTCCATATGGCAGAATCGCGGGTCGTTTCGCCAACAAGCTTCATGGATATTCACACCTTGCCTTTCAAGACATGGTGACGCTGTGCTGTCGAGGAGGTGTGATGACTCCTGTGCTGAAACAAGCACTTCAGAGAGCCGTAGAGAAGTGCACTAGCTGCAAGGATACAGGCCGCCCGCTCCAATCGCGGAAGATATCCTTTGGGAAGATACTCACCTCGTTCAACAACCATGTCCAACTCGACTTCTTCTTCTGTGCGGAGTTTGAGAACGCTCCCATCTTGCACATGGTGGATGTCCATACGGGGTATTCAGTAGCATCCCTGATGCGGACCCGTGAGATGGACGAAGCAGCTCGGCAGTTAGAAGTCGCATGGATAAACGTTCACGGGGCACCATCAATTATATCGGGAGACATAGAGTTCTTCAACTCCCGTTTTGCCGACGCCCTAAGGTATTTCGCAATACGTTTTGAACCCCGTCCAGCTCGACGTCATAACAAACTCGGAGTTGTGGAGAGGAAGAATGCGGTTGTCCGTGTGCTAATCCAACGTCCGCTGAATGATGCGTCAAACTCTTCAGCGTGCGTTGTCGACTCGGTCGAAAGGAAAGACGTGGTCTCACGTGCCTTGTTCCTCAGCAACGTTCTATACGGAAGCAAGACACTAAGCAGCTTCGATGACTCGGGGTTACACTCCGTCGCTTGTTGGCCTTCCCCAAGCAAAGTTGTCTGCTGATCTCATCACTGCGCATAACGAGCAAGTGGAACGAAGAGCTTGGAGGCTTCTCGATAAGTCCCGGTCTCCACAAGTGGTTCAGGCTGATCAGCTATCACATGATGACCCCGTGTATTACTTCAAGCGAGGTCCCAAGTTTGGCTCGTGGGAACACGCCTACGTGCGGAACCAACAGTCTCACTTCGTTGTCCTTGCAAGGCGACAAGACCATATTGGCAAGCCCATAAGGTCGGCATATGAGGATTACGGAAAGCCCCGTCCGCTCCTCTACTGGCTGAGTTGGATGGCATGGACTTCGTATTCCCGCGGTCGTACTCCGTCATTGATGAGGACTTTGAAGAACGCATGTTCCCTCCAACATCGCCACCTCCCCCGCTCTTCTCGGAGTTAGAAGATGTGCTGAATTTGGATGACGTGTTGCCACCAAACAGACCGGAAGCGTCTGCAAGCCGGCGAGAAGCGGCGAATCAAGCCAGCCTCCCGGACTTGGAGCCCCCCGGCGATCCGACGGACATCTCTGAGTTCAGGGAAGAAGAGGCCCTGTGGGTCTCCCACCCGACATCAAGGAGCTTACTAGCATCCTCGAAGTCGACGAGGTTGAACAACCCTCTGGTCGACGTCAATATAAAGTCCGTCAGTCGCTGCAACTACTTGTTCGGAACACGGTATCCAGTCTCAGCTCCAACCATGAGTCTCGATTTAAACTCAACACACGAGCCTCCACAGCCGGAGAAAGACATAGGGAACACTGCAGTAGTAGCTCCTTCGAATCTAACTTTCCACCTTGCATCGTCGAAGCAAAAGGTCCTTCAACAAATTCAAGAGGTCGTTGGGAATAAGCCCACCTCTGAATTCAAACTCCAATTTGCTTCGCGATGGATCGTCGACCAGGCCATAGCCGAAGAGAAAGAGAACTACGCACAAGCCGAGGCATCCAAAGAAGTTCCGTATGGGGAACTTCCACGAAATGCCAATGTGATTTCCTCCCACCACTTCTTTCAAGTCAAGACCGACGGAGAAGGACGAAAGCTGAAGCTGAAGTGTCGCCTTGTCCCACACGGGAATAGGGATCGAGACAAGGAATTTTTCCGCAAGAACTCTGCTACAGCTCAGTTCCCAATCATTAGGATCGTTTTCTTCCTTGCGGCGATAATAATGTCTTTCTCAATTGCCTCAATAGACATCAAGGGAGCTTACTTACAGGCTGGTCAATTTCCCAGAGACATATATGTCAGACCACCTAAAGGTTGGGACTCGTGCGCCCGCACAGTCTGGAAGATCCTCAAGCCTGCATACGGGATTGTCGAATCCGGACGCCTATGGCAACTCGTTGCCGAAGAATGGATGTCCACTCAAGGATTCGTACAAGTACCGGGTCTTCTCCAACTATTTTTCAAATACAATCCCGCGGGATCGATTGACCTCCTTGTGGCAAAGGTTGCCGATGACTTTCTTGTAATTGGTGTCCTTCCCCTCATTCACCAAATTCACAAAGCCATATCCCGCAGGTTCATTGTCGGACGCTACGTTGCCAATAAGGACTTGGTTTTCAATCGTCTTCATATCCACCAAGAGCCTTGTGCCTCGGTGAGCATTAACATGCAGGAGTACGTGGAAAAATTCTTCCAATCGAAGTGTCAAAGGAAAGGAGAAGACAGAACCAAGACAAGTGCACAGCTTCAGAGTTGACAGCGTATCAAGCTCTTGCTGGAAGTCTCAACTTCCTCGGACACTGCATTCTCCCACAAGCGGCTTTCGCCACCAGCTACCTTCAGAAAGCTGTTGGGTGCTTGAAGGCGGCCGACCTCATAAATGGGAACAAGCTGCTTGCTGAGATCAAAGCGCTTTCGGCGATCCTCTCATTCCGCACGCCGTCGTCTCTCTTGCATGCTTCCTACCTCGCTTTCTCCGATGCCAGTCAAGGTAGCTCCTCATATGGGCAGACAGGATATGTCTCCGGCCTATACCTGCCAGCAGGGGGTGCGGGGATCTATCATGTCCTTGACTGGATCAGGTGCAAGCAGAAGCGTGTAGCTTTTTCTTCTATGGGGGTGGAGATACTCGCCGCCGCAACCTCATCAGACAGAGGCTCGCTAATGGCGGAGAGCCTGCAATCTCTCCACAAGGCCACGGTCAAGCTTCCCTTCGTGCTGACGGTGGACTCACACGGGTTGTACTCCACCGTGACCACCCTGCATGAAGGTGCAGACTACCGGTTGAGGCCGACAGTAGCAAGGATGAGGGACTCTTTCGAGAACGGATAAATATCAGTCATGCAATAGGTAAGCGGTACTCAAAACCCTGCTGACGCATTAACGAAGAGGAACTTGGAGATGTTCAAGATTCTTAACGGAATCATGCAGAGAGGTCTTCTAGAGGACGAGGTTCTTAAAGGCTCAAGGCGGATCAAAAGAGCATCGAGCAAGTCAATGTGACACTCGAACGCCTTTACTCGCTGTCGTCTTCCACTACCCTCATCCTCTTTGTCCTTCTAGCCACCAATTTATGTTCCGATGAAATCTTCTTCTTTTGTCTGCTGGTGCTGCGCTGTTTGCCAGACTTCTTCCGGTTTCTATTTGCTTTCCCGACCGGCTGCAGCTGCAGCTCCCTCACCTCAGCCACTTCGAAAGAATCACTTCCTTGTCCAAGACACGCACCCAAGACACCGGGTCGATTAGCAAGCGCAAAGTGCTCTACAGGGTCTAAGACGTGCCCCTTCAGGGCTTCGCGAACCAGTACGTTATCTAAACGCTCGCAAAGGGCGTCCAAGGCGACGATCCTTATCAGGAAAACGCCAGAAACTCGATCACCCATCCACTTACTGTGACCTTCCAAGATGGAGACATCGCACTTCTTGAGGCTGTATCTTCCAAGGTTCTTCTCATTCCACACTTGTAGTTCGGATAAGCTCCGAGCCCCTATGGGTCCCTTCGGGACATCTCAAGCGCTGAACCCTCGCCGACAACACAGCGCAACGCGTTGGCGAAGGACGCACGCGCGCACTCGCCGTGTTTTGTTCGGCAGAACACGGACTCGCGTGTACGATATGGCTGCGTCCGCTCCGTCACCTCGCGGTGACCAGGGCCTCCGATGGAAACAAAGTCGTCAGGGTGGCTGGTGCAGTACCGATCCAACCACTCCATAGTCTCGACTCTCTTCCGGAGTCCAAAGACCAGCTCGACTTCCGCGTTCGACTGCTCGTTCCACTTCACCACCTCCAGTTCGCTGGTGATGGGACTGCCTACCTCATCTAACATCGGCACGACGCTCGCCTCTAGACTATGGAAGTCCACTTTCCAAAATGTCTTCCGCCCGCCTACGCTTGTATGTGAACCGTAGTAACGTCCAGGGCGGAAGTCGTGGGTCTTCCCGGAGGCCAACACGACGCGTCGCACCTCCCAACGCCGTTGCTCGAAGTCCAACAATCCGACTTCGTTCAACAAACCGCACCTCTCCATCACTGCAACCTCCATCTTCCTGCTCTTTCTCTCCGCCAACCAAGAAAGAAGAACCCTCGACGCCTCCTGCCCTAGGCTGCGATTTTGCATGACCCTCTCCCGGCTGAAGATCTGTTCAATCCCCTGAACGACAAACAGAACCTCGCTTTACTTCCATTTCCCTCCTAGCCACGCCATCGACTCGACCGCACCCTTACCTTTCCCTTCCGTGAGTCACAGGCCCACCATCCAACGGGCAACGCACGACCACCGATCCCTGGCCTGCCGGCACTCTGTAGGTTCGAGGAGGTCGCGTGCGACTCGCGGATGAATAGGCCTGCGGAGATTGGGAGTTTCGGAGAAAGGGAAGCGTCGGTGTTCGGGAGGACGGCGAAGGTCAGAGGACAGTTGCGATAGACTAGAGTCGACAGGTGAGTAGCGGATGACGTGCGGAGGCCCGGCAGTGTGGACCTCAGGAAGGGCGGTGTGCTACGCGAAGCGACAAGCAGCGATCGCGAACGGGCTGTGTGAGACTGTGGCGAAGAGCGGCTAAAGCGAACGCCGCAAGTAGTGCTCGAGCTTGCGACGAGCGCGAGAGGAGGAGAGCGAGAAGAGAGAAGCGATGAAAAGGCGCACGTCGGAGCGCGGAGCGAGTAAACCTACGTCCGAGTGTTGGATCCGTAAGTGGATCTGGGTTATCACCGCCCGAGAGTTAGCGATCGAATCTCCGGTCGCGGCGGCGCGGCGTCAGGTCCGTATAGGATTGGCGCCGACGGCAGGATGGCCGGCGCCGCGCGCCCCAATTAAGGGCCAACAGGGGGTGTGTGGGAAGCTAGAAATTGAAGTTTATTTGGTTAGCCCTAAATCTGGGAAAAAGGGAAAATTATCCGGGCAACGCGCCGGCGGGAAATCCGGCGATATTAAAGTCCGAGGGCGGTATCCCGGCCGGCCCTCGGGGGTAACTTGCTACCCTCGGACAGCGCCTGCGAAATGTCGCGAGACTCTCCGTCCGAAGTACAGTATCCCCGCCCCCTCACTCTGGCGACTCCTTTCCCCCGCCGCTGCGCGCGACGAGCGCGGCTACAGTGCGCGAAACGCCAATAAATACACCCTCCGTCCCGCCCGTATTTCCGTATTGCAACCAGATTTTATAAAAGCACCTCTTCACCCGCCTCAACAACGTGCTGAAACGAACGATTCTGAAGTCGGATTGGGTGTAGCTCAAACCACCGCCCTGTTATTCATAAAAACCGTGCGAAATGCAAATAAATACACGAAACGCCATATGATACAGTACCAAAGACATATTTATTCTAGTACTTTGTCGCGCGCCCCTTGCTATCCAGTACTGCAAGCATGCATCTAGGAATGCTACGATACTGCTTCTGTAAAACTTCACATCTAGTAGTCGCCCAAACCTCTTCAATAACCTCTTTGAGTTGCGCAATTTTATCAAACTGTCTCTGGCGTGCGTAGACGCGGCGAGCCATAATGCCCCATATGTTTTGAATAATATTGAGGTATGGGGATTTCGCAGGCCAATCTATGGTCCTCACACTCCTTTCAGTAAGCCAGCTGCGCGTGAATGTAGACCTGTGCATGGATGCACCATCCTGTTGGAACACCCAGGTTGCCATTTCCCCATAAACCTCAGCAGCGAACGGGAGAAGAGCATGCTCCAGAGTCTCACAGTACCTTCTCGAATCTTGCTTTCTTTCCAAAAAAACAAAGGAGACAGTCCATACGGCGAAATTCCACCCCAAACGATCACGGAAGCGCCTCCATTTTGCCTTTTTGAAAACATCCGCTCCTCTGTGCGAAGGTCATCCCAATAGCTGGCTAATCCATCCGGTCCATCAAGGTTAAACTACTTCTCGTCGCTGAAGATAACCTTATTCCAAAATATGTCTCCCTTTCCAATAAAACGACGCACCCATTTGAGTCTGTTTTCGCGGTGACGTACAGTCATCATTGGGGCGTTAACCATCTTTTTATACTTCAGATGAGGCGTGGAACTTAATATTTGTTGCACGCGCCTTACTGCAATCGGGAAATCCATCTTGTTCTTCAAGTCGCGAGCTGAATACTCTCCTGAGCAAGCTTTTCTAATTAAAGCCTTTTCTTGACCCACGGTGATCTTCTGTCCTGTGACGTGTGCACGACGGCGGGAATGACGATTGGGGTTCTTTAAAAACCTTTGCACTGCCCCAACGGAGCGTTCTAAAGTTTGGGCGATGTCTCTTAGAGACAGGAGTTGGTGATGGAGAGCCAGGATTTGCCCTTTTTCATTGTCGGTTAAAGGTGGGCCTCTGGGCATGGTTTTTTTTGCAATGGGCGGGACGGGCTAGTGAACAGACGAGGAAGATGATCTCTTTCTTGTAAGGTTTGTTCTGTTTTGAATAATGGTTTATCGTGGATCTTCCCGCCCTTTTGGGTACTGTATCATATGGCGTTTCGTGTATTTATGTGCATTTCGCACGGTTTTTTATGAATAACAGGGCGGTGGTTTGAGCTGCACCCGATCCGACTTCAGAATCGTTCGTTTCAGCACGTTGTTGAGGCGGGTGAAGAGGTGCTTTTATAAAATCTGGTTGCGATGCGGAAATACGGGCGGGACGGAGGGTGTATTTATTTGCGTTTCGCGCACTGTACTACTAACCTCATCGTTCCCGTTCTCCCACAATATTGTAATGCACTCCTGTATTTTTGAAGTTTTTCAACGAATTATTATTTTCTAATGAATTATTTTTGTCGAAACTTTATGTCAACAGCATACCAGACCCTGTCGTTTTATGGTCCTGTGCTGGCTGCAAAACATAAATTGTCGACGAGCGTTCAAACAACCTAGTTGCGCGTTCATCTCTGATCAGAAGGTTTGCTGCCTTTTATTCTTGTCTTGCTTCCATGTGTGCGTGGTTGTGTTGAATCTGCTTCATGACGTTTGCAGAATAAATTCTTCAGCGATTGTCGCGAACGTTCCTCGACACATTGTTGCGACTTGAGAGAGGCTTTTGTCACGCTGCAGACGGCGACTCAAATGACGGAAGATAGGCGGCTTCCCCGAGTGTTCCTCCGCGGCTTAGAAGCGGATTTGCGCGCTCTCTGTGCAGACGCACGAAAACGGAATCCGGAATTGAAAGACGACGCAGAGCGTGTCATCTTATCTTTAAAGGAGGCTGATACAGTTGATTCAGAAAGGGAAGCAGCTGATGAGGCCGCTTCCGTATTTTGCCAAGCGTGCGAAACGCTTGATCTAAAAACTGGAAGTAGTGCGCTGAACCTGCAAGTGAAGGTTGCATTGAGAGCTGTGTCTTGTCTTCACAAGTTACTATCCCATCGCGCATTGTCACCAGAGCGTCTACCTGAAGTATTGGACGCCCTACAACAACTTAGCTCTCCCCCACAAGATGACAATTTGACTCTTAAAGTCCTGCAAGGTTTGTTGAGCCTTCTGACCGTACGTTCTTACGCCAAGGCGTTGTGTGAGGAGGATCTATCGCGGGCGTTTTCGCTGCTTTTCACCTTGCGTACGTCCCGATCGAATACTGGTGGAACGGCTGCATCCAATGCATTATCTGCCATATCCCAACTGTCTAATGGAAGTGATGCGGGCGTCATCGAACAGACTTCGAAAGCGGCCTTCCGTCAGGTTTCATCAGACCTATTTGCGTCTGCATCAGACTCTGCTTTGAGGACGGCAGTTGAAAAGCAGTCGCCGTCTGGGGCATTCATTCCTTTGTCAGAATTTCCATGCGAAGCAAGAGCCGCACACAACCTCTTTTTAGACCTGTGCTACGCGGCCTCAAATGAAGAGCTATCATGGCTCGCATACGAAAAGAGTGCAAATTCTTCTTTTCGAGCTCTAGATTTGGCGCTGGCGTTAGAAGTCATTGACGATGGTCTCTCCAACAACATTTCGCTTTTCGCTGGACAACAGGTGTTTTCTGATGTCCTTTCCAGCCGACTTTGTCCAGTTCTTCACAAGCTAATTCGGACGATAAAAGACAAATCAACCATGAAGTCCTTACTCGGTCTTGTGGTTACGATAACGCGCAACTACTGGAGGATATTGCGACCGGACTGTGAAGCACTTCTTTTTACCTTGACAAAAATGTCTTCGACGTCGAAGATATCATCAGGAGACGAGATTCCTTGGGACTGCATGTACGCGATGGAGTCTTTGAGATGCATTGTAAAAGTTGTTCCTGGTGAACCTACTACCCTTGTTGATTTCACCCAAGCCTTTGATCTTCAGGAGGGTACCGGAGACTTGGCGGCCAGCATCGTGGCTACATCTTGCGATGCTATGGAATTGGTAAACAGGGGAGATATTACGCCTTTACCATCTTCGCCGTTGAACAGCACAATGAAGCCTTTCGCCAACACTATGACCAACTCATATGACCACTTGATTTCCATCGCAACAGGCCTCTATTTGGAAATCATAAATGGGGCGAAAGAAGCCGCCAAGAAAGGGCTGGATGTTGTCGCCTGTACTCTATTGAAAGACGACTCTACAGAGAGGGCTATTCGCGTCCTTGAACAGATTCTCACCGATTCTCCCGGGATAAGCAGTGCGAGAGGATTACGTTTAGACGTTGACGGGCCTTTCGGTGCGGTCGAGGCGCTGTGTCGGGCTCTCGGTGAAATTGCGGTGATTGCAACAAAGTGCCAACTTGATTCTTTACGGGAGGTGTCTCTAGGCGCGCTATCTGGCTCCTGCATGGGCATCATACGGAATCGGCGAGCAACATATGTCACTGAAAATGGATTTGCGAAAAAGATAGGAATAATGTATGGTGTACTTTTCGAAGTGCAGGCCAGCTGCCGAGAAAGTTTGGGTCAGTCCTGGCTTCCTGTGATGGAGGCATTGGAGTATCTTGACTTTTTGATTCGGAAGGTGGAGGCAGTTGTCGAAAGAGAAGAATCTCCCCTGCCAGCCGTCCTTGGGAAGTTGAAGCCACAGTTTGATCGTGTTTTTACCGTCACAAATGAACTGCAGTGGTCTTCATGTCATGACATGATAGCGGCTTTGGTTCAGTGTTCGCGCCACTCCGTTTCCGCACTCTCAAAGCGGAGCAATACTGATGACCAGGGGAAAACTGACGCCAGTACGAGCTTGAGAGTCTTTGGAATTAGCAAAGCAGAAGTCACAATTGTCAATGCACTTCAGCGGCACAACACGGAGGCCGATCCCATTCCATGCAAGTTGTGGCAGCTGCTCACCGGTCATTTGACCTCAGTTTGCAATGACTCTGTGTTTCCGTCACTGCGCCAGTTTGCTTTGAGCTCATTGACAACAATAGCATGCGCAGCCATCCCGAGTGGAAGCCCCAACGTTATTGGCCATGAAAAAATTGTAATGCCCTTTGTGGATCTTCTCACGTCATCCCATTTAGATGTCCGGCTGGGTTCCCTTTCTGCAGTATATACAGTCATGGTGACACAGGGCGAGCGTTTAACGGGGGAGGCAGCCTGGACTGCAGTTTTAAAAATACTGAGCATCGCGGCAGGCTCCACATTTGCACCTGGAACGAATGAGCATGCTGGTAAGGCCAAGAAATGGTCAAAAAATCGACCGTCCATGCAGGCTAGCGGTTCTGGACAAGGACCTGCTCTTGAAATGATGTCAGAGGCATTCAAAATTGTCCAAGCCATAGCCGACGACTTTTTGAGTTCACTAGTTGACAGCACACTCCCAGGATGGATTGAGATTCTCGGCCTCTATTCCCGGCAGGATGACGATGTCAATGTTGCGTTGACTGCAATTGGTTTATTGTGGCGGACTGCCGATTTTTTCGCGAAGAACACTAACCTGCAGGATACAGATGAATTATGGATTCAACTGTTTGAGACGCTGAAAGGTATCAGCACAGACGATAGACCGGAAATCAGGAATTGTGCTGTGAAGACTCTAACAGGTAGCCTTTCAACTCATGGTCTTCAACTCTCAGCGATGGCCTGGAAAGGGTGTGTTGCTCACGCATTATTACCACTTTTGGAAGAAGTAATGCGTGGTCGAGCGCACACTTCCCAAAGCGATGAAATATCCTCTCTTGGAAAGAGTCGCGGAGATGTGCAGCTTTTATTGCACCACAGTCGCGATACACCTCGAAAGCAATGGAATGAGACCAGGGTGTTGGCATTAGCAGGTGTTGCTAAGGTGTTACGAGCTGCACTTCCTAGACTTACTGAATTGAGGGATCAGGCTGAACAGCCACTGTTCTTGATGCTCACTGATGGGGGAGCAGATGGTTTGTGGAGAAAGATGCTAAGAGCTGCAGGCGTTGCCGCTGGTAGTCGAGATGGTGAAGTTGCGATAGCCGGTGTTGCAGCATTAATAGAGCTGCTGCGAGCTGCTGGATTCGCCGCTACCGAGGTACAAGAAAGAGAGAGCATGTCACATTCTCCAAAGGCTGTTTCACCCGCTGACGCGGCCGCTATCAAGGGGCAAGCAGTTAGTGAAGGTACAACGTCATCATGGATTTCCGGCGTAATCGGAGGGTCTTCGGTCAATGATCATGACACAGCTAATCTCAGAGACTCCAACTCGAATACAAGTAGAGACAGTTCTCAGAGCACAATTTTAATGTGGGAGGCAGTTTGGAGTGCGATAGCGGAGGCGATCGGCGTCGCAGACGAAGACGGAGCCCGAAGGCCTTGCGAGGGCAGCGCGGTCAATGAGGAGTCGAAAATTGTTGATGAAAAAGCTTTGCAGATGCTTGCCGAGGGTATCCTGGATGCAAGGGATAGACTAAGCAGCAAGTTCACGTCAAGAAGTTCGAAGACATTGGTTCATGTCTTACTGCACTTGGCTCGAGGTGCACGAACCCATCAAGCCGCACTGGCGGACCAAAACAGTTCTAACTTGACGCTCGTTCAAGAAAAAACTTTGGCAGGGATGCGGACGCTGTCCTTTGGGAGCGACACCGCAAGTTGGGTGGGCCTTATGAACGGTTTGTTGCAAATTCTTGAAGAGCAAGGGGACATGATCAATCAACCGATGAAATTAGAAAGACAGGTTTTGGAAATAATAGGTCACTTGTACGCAAGCGACGATGTTCCGTCAGAGGTGAAGACGTCGAAACTGCGCTTTGTATTGGAAACGGTTGGGAAGGTGATGCTGCTACGGGGTGTTTCCGAAGAAACAGTTGGAAACCAAGCCTCGTCCAGCAGAAGTAATGGTGCATATATCGTTCCAATTGATAGCCAGAGCGGTGCACCTCTCTGGATTTCGGCGACGGAAGTTGTAATGATGGCAATGAAATGCGGAAATGATTATCAGTACGGCGCACATAGTGATGAGGTGTGGGATGCTTTTGTAGGCATTGTGGAAGAGTTTCTCTACTCTCCACATCGCGTGCAACGAGAGCCGGAATATCGTCGAGATATTGAAGAAGGCGATCGCGCCGAGAAGTGCGATATCATACTTACAGGATGTGTTCAAGAGGCGCTGAGTGCAATGGACTTGAAGACGTCATCGCCAAAGACTCAGAGACGGCTTGTTGGACTCCTTGCCAAGGGAGCTGAAGAGGGCAAGGCGAGCGGACGACCTCGATATGTGCGTTCATGTCAGAAGCGTCTATTCAAGCTAGCAAGTGGGGTGTGGGCGGGCAGAGTAGAAGTGAACGCCGAACTGGTGGAAAGCGTTGCTGAGGACTCAAACCAGTGTGTAGTTGAAATGTGCGGGCGAGTGCTTGGTCAATTTATCGCAGATGGACAAAGAGCAGGACGATGCCCGCTTCCCGCGGCGAGGCGGGCGGAAGCTGTGTTTTTGCTACAGCAACTAAGAAGACTAAATTCACACAACGCAAAGGGAGAGGATGCATTCTCAAAAAAGCACCTGGTTGTTTTATACCCGCGTTTGTGTGAGTGTGTGGATAGCAGAGACGAAGCCGTGCGACAGCTTGCTAGGGAGCTCCTCGACGCGACAGCGCCTGCCGGTGCAAGGGAACGGGGACCTAGCGAGTATAAGGGTATCCAAATCAAGACACATTAGCAAGGTACCGTCGGTCCATGGAATTGGAGTAGGCCTGTGCAGTACGATACCAGTGATACGCAGTGGGCCGCTCACGCACAATTTACGATAGTGCCGGTTAGGGCTTCTTGTGCGTTTTGGGCGAAGCCAAGTATGTTTAAGTGGAGACGTACTTCGCTCAGTGTTGTACGAACAAACACAGCGGGGCACACAGAAGATGGAGTGGGCAATATCTCTTGGCCTTGACTACGCACCTTGTAATTCTCTTGGTAGAGAAATGCTACGTATTGTACAGTATATATTCGTACAGTAGACATGGAGATCGTCCTTTATTGGATGCGAAGTCGTGCAGACGCCATTTCACAGAGCAGATTTATTGATCATTCCTGGATAGGGTGCGATACGTCCTCGAGATGAAATGGTATGCACGCGAGAATAGCAGTGGTGATTGTGGACTAGATGGCGTAAATGATGCACTGGAGGAGGGGGGCTTCTCGGTGCCGCAGGAGCAATGCGCTCAGATGTCAATGCGGCGAGCAACTCGTTGCGGACTGGTAGCGACCGGGGAGCGAGGACGCAGTGCATGCGCTGAGGGGCAGCCTGTTTGGCACAGTCGCCCGCTTCGGCGGCGCCTGCCGAGTGTTGTGCGGCAGCGCGGATGATGGCCTGCGAGTAGAAGCTGCAGACTGCGACACCGTATGATGTCGGTTTGCTCGGAAAGCAGCCCGGATGGAGGGGGGCAAGGCTGGACCAGAACGTCGGCGGGGATTTATCGAGCTTGTACTGTATGGCGTGAGAGGTGCCAGGGGCGTTACAAGCATGTCCCTTTTCTATCAGTGTGCAACGCCTTTCTTAACAGGGACGTTCTGAATTCATAAAGCTGTGGAGGCAGCCTCTGCCTAGGGCTGGAAGGTCCCTGTCTCGCACAGCCGCACAGTCGCACAGTCGCACAGTCGCAATGTACAGCACTTCGGGGAGCTGCATTGGAGCGTTTTTTTGCATGTGCTGAGATGTTTTGTTGTGGCCATTTGGCCCCA